>NW_025064233.1:0-427 GCF_018152265.1 Drosophila ficusphila
TGGTGTCCTCCTTTTTGTTCCCGCCCAGTTCTTGGCTCGTCATCACAGAGTATGCGAACGCTGTCATTGCCTTTCATTTATCTTCTGGAAGAGCACATATCGTGTGTGATAATTTCAGCAGATGGAGAGTGCCCAAGTACTGCCTCCAGTGTTCGTCGTTCTTCTTCGAAGGATCGCAGTGGAAAGCAACATGTTCTGCGCTCTGGATTTCGTTGGGGCAGTTGGGACAAAATGGACTGTCTGCTGGTTGAAAAACGATGAAGGTATCCGCGGAAACAGCCGTGACCGCTGATGATCTGCGTTGTGTAGTAGTCGACATCGCCGTCCACCTTTATCCACCACTTATTTGTGGTATGTTTATAGGTCCAGCGTCCATCATCCGATTAATCCCACCGTTGCTGCCATTTTCGTATGGACCGCGCTCTTT
>NW_025064234.1:0-3557 GCF_018152265.1 Drosophila ficusphila
CAGATCGGTGCTTGCACATAGTGATCGAGTCTGCAACCGCTGACACGCCCTTGCCACCTTTGGGGTCCCCTTGCCGTTGGGAAGTATTTTGTTACAAAAGCTCGTGACTGGCTGATGCCTTACCGGCTTACTCCTACTAGGTGCTGCTTGAAGCTTAATCTCGTCGAGATCAGGAACTCCAAGATATTGACGGCTTCGTGGGAAATCATTTCATGACCATCAATAGTAATTATCATTTTCTCCTTTTTCTGCGTGCACTTATCAGTACTGTCTTCCGTCTTCGGGTGCTAGCTCTAACTCCAGCGTTCCTGAGCCATCTTTTGTATCCGTGATGCGGCGTCCGTGCATTTCTACTTCTAACAGGTCGTCCGCAGCCTTTTGTCCACTAGCCATAAGCGCAATGTCGTCTGCATATCCTACGATGTTCGCCTTGTCCGGGAGTTTCAGCCTCAGTACCCCGTCGTACATAGCATTCCACAACGTTGGTCCGAGGATAGATCTTCTGGTATACCACCTGTTACTCTATAAGTTTTTGAGCTGGTATCCGTTTCATATTGTAGTATGCGGTCACGGAAATAGCTTCTGGGCATAATGCGGAGTAGATAGCTCGGTACTCTCAGGTTTCTAAGTTGATAGTAGAATCCTGGACCAGTTAGCCGAATTGAACGCATTCTTTACGTCGAGTGTGATAACTGTACAGTAACTCATAAGTAGAAGTCCTCCACTTATCGCATTCTGTGCGATGTCTGTCACTGTCCTGATAGCATCCACTGTTGACCTTCTCGTCGAAAGCCAAACTGAGTATTTGGAGAGTCCAGTAGGGCATTCTAAATACTCCTGCAGGCGATCGCAGATCACGCGTTCAAAAACTTTACCAACTGTATCCAGCATACACAACGGTCTGCTGTAGGAAGATGTGGTTGGTCGGGCTGTTTTACTGGTTTCAGCAACAGCACCAGTCGCTGAAGTTTCCATCGAGATGGGAAAGTTCCTTCGTAAGGCAGCCGTGCTGTAGATATGCAAAAAGAGTGTGGCGTTTCCATTGCCGCTGCTTTGAATACCATGTTTGGGACTCCGTCTTGGTCCAATGCTTCGTTGTCTTTGATGCGGCGGGGAGTGCTTAGCACCTTCTTCCATTGTAAATCTCGGCGGCACGTCGCCTGCCTGATCGTTGGCAAAGCTTCGACACTTGTTCCTCCTGTGGTGGGAAGAGGTAAGTACCTGGCTTTTTCTAGCAGTATTGACACTCTGGCTGTGGTGCTGAGGGTCCTTCACCTTCTGCATGACAGCTTGGTATGCCATGACCAGGTCTCGACGTCAGCTCTGTCCCGCATTTCTCTAAAGCAGCTGATTTTTGCTCCAACATAATTGCTTTTTTTAGCTCCCATTTTCACTCACGGTATACGCCATAAGTTCTGCAAAGGTCGGTCGAAGTGTTGCGCGTTTTGCTTCCGTCGCGCCTTGATGGTGCTTCTGCGTAAACCGGCTATCTCGCTTATTCACCAGTAGCGTTGCTCTGCTTTCACCGTACATTTCTCGCGTCATTGATGCGTTGCAGGCTGCTTCCACTTTGTGAGCAATTTCTTCTGCAATAGCTTCCGCTGTGGTATCTTGTAAGGTGTACCCTGCCACATTAGCTTGAATGCCTCCAAATTAGCGAAGATTTTTTCCATTTCGGTCGTCTCGCTCATCACTCTGCTTGTGGTGTTCCCTCTGCTTAGCCTCCATAATTATAGCTTTGCAGCGCTATGAGTATGGATTGAGTCTTTCCACCTTTCAGGTTGCCTGATTTGCGGTCGCCTGATCTGCGAAGGCCAGGTCGATTATCGATCTTCCTCTGGCGCATCTGAAAGTGTGGACTCCTGGCGCATTCAGTAACACAAGATCCAACGCTGCAGCAGCATTTCTACCAGACGACCTCTTGCATTTGTAAAGTCGCATTGCCCCAGGTTCTTGACCAGGCGTTGAAGTCTCCTGTAAGCAAAATCGGCCTCTTTCCTCTTAGCTCCAGCTCCAAAGAAGTCATCATGCTTGTGAATTCTTCTACAGACCACCTTGGGGGCGCGTAACAGCTTACATAGTAGAGGCCGTCTAGTTTGGCCCATACAAATCCGCCGCCGGTTGTCATATTCTGCTGGAACGTTTTGTTTCCCGTGATCCAGATTGCCGCCTGCTCCATAGTATCTGTTATCCAGCGTTGTGATTCGATATCTTTGTACGGCTCCGTTAGTAAGGCTATGTCGATTTTATGCTCCGCTGTTGTTTGCCATTGTAAGGATCCTGTGCAGTTCTGCAGTGGTTAGTGTTCAGTTGTCGCACCCCTCATATTCTTATTTTACGGACTGCCTCCTGGTATTTTGGACATTTCGCGCTGCCTGCTGCATGTGTCCCTTTACATAACGCGCATTTTTCTCGTTTGTGCATCTCGCTGCTTGGTGTCTCGGTGCCGCAGCGTCTGCAAAGCTTTGTGCGGTCCGGTTCTTTACACGCGTTTGCCACATGGTCGTATGCCCAGCATTTGTAACACCTTTTTGGTGTTTTGAATTTTCGGTTATCCGGCATCGGATCCAATCCAACCATTATGTGGCTGAGGTCTAGGATCTTCTTCGGCGACTCTCCGCCTGCAGCGATAACGTAAACGGATTGCGTGGCTGTATGTGTCGCGCCTGCTTGATGGACGATATGTCATCGCTTCACTTGAGCCTGTTTCGCAATCGCCTCAAGGTTCTCGTCTGTGCTGAGCTCGGGAATGAGTCCCCTATACTGAACAGCACCGAGTCCTGACATTTACAATTGCCATTTTCCGTAACGCTTTTTTCTATTGCCGGAGTGGTAAGAGCCGCTTCGTTGCCCTGCTCTCTCTTTAGCCTCGATCAGAAGTCCACCCTTCTGAGTTGGTCGCAATGTCCTGACCTTTTCGCAGA
Source organism: Drosophila ficusphila (assembly GCF_018152265.1). Taxonomy (NCBI): domain Eukaryota; kingdom Metazoa; phylum Arthropoda; class Insecta; order Diptera; family Drosophilidae; genus Drosophila; species Drosophila ficusphila. Next base: position 2,925 of record NW_025064234.1, read on the forward strand.
GCTCCTTCAGTTCGGTGTTAGATCTCACTGCACGTAGAATGTCCGCGTAGGTTGTATGCTGCTCCTTCTTTTCAATAAGTATCGCATCAGACCGCGGCCTGACGGATTTGCTCATTTTTTTTGGTCTTTTCGTTTCCTTTTTTCGACTTTGTCCATTCCCCTTGAGTCCTGGATGCTTTCACTTTTGGTGGGTGCGGGGAGTCGTCGTCCCTTCTTTTCTTTGCCTGCGGCGATTTTCGCCATTGCAGGGGCAACATCCTTGGGGCTTTGGCTCTTGTTCTTTTCGCCGACTGTGGGGCATTTGCGCTTATACGTGTACTTAGGCTGTTCAGTTTAGGGGTGGAGCAACATTTTGCCTTGCGTTCCTCTGCTTCCAATTGCATAAGAACTTCTGTGTGGGCACTTTTTATGGTGCTGCACAGTTTCCTAATATCGCCATGTACGGTGCGACGGGTTCAATATATTGCACTAGCGTGTCAATTTCTACTCCGAGCTTTTCCACTACCTTAGCGGAATTAATAGCGTGGGTGTCGGTGCTGCCTTCTCTGTCGGGCATACAACGAGTGCTTGTGAGGCCTTGATTCAATGGTGTAACGGTTGGTTACTTTTATTGACATTGTTCACCAACTCCTT
>NW_025064235.1:0-201 GCF_018152265.1 Drosophila ficusphila
CGCCCAGTGGTTTTGGCTTCCACACCTCCGGTATGTGTTTGGGATGGGTATTGACGTATGCCGGCTGAGCGTTACGCCTGTCAGGCCCTTTCTGACAGTGTCTGCATGTTGCTGCTGGCTCCCTCCTCAGGACCGGGGTGCGTCGCATCACCGGGCTTTTGGGGCGTTTACTCGAGCTGCTCCCTTTACAGGTCGAGCTCC
>NW_025064236.1:0-116753 GCF_018152265.1 Drosophila ficusphila
TTACAAAATATTGACCAAAAATTCGAAAATAAACCAATAATGCAGCTAGATAGATATTTGAATAACAAATTCAGAGAGGTATTCCACTTTTAAATCGGGTAAAAATTTCAAAAGTTTGGGCTAAGCAGTGCTGGGATCTGGACACTTTTCTGCAAACCCATTTTTTGCAAATTTTGACAGGTCGGGGGTCATAAAAAACTACAAAATATTGACCAAAAATTCGAAAATAAACCAATAATGCAGCTAGATAGATATTCGAATAACAAATTCAGAGAGGTATTCCACTTTTAAATCGGGTAAAAATTTCAAAAGTTTGGGCTAAGCAGTGCTGGGATCTGGTCACTTTTCTGCAAACCCATTTTTTTGCAAATTTTGACAGGTCGGGGGTCATAAAAAATGACGAAACATTGACCAAAAATTCGAAAATAAACCAATAATGCAGCTGGATAGATATTTTAACAACAAATTCAGAGAGGTATTCCACTTTTAAATCGGGTAAAAATTTCAAAAGTTTGGGCTAAGCAGTGCTGGGATCTGGTCACTTTTCTGCAAACCCATTTTTTGCAAATTTTGACAGGTCGGGGGTCATAAAAAACTACAAAATATTGACCAAAAATTCGAAAATAAACCAATAATGCAGCTAGATAGATATTTTAACAACAAATTCAGAGAGGTATTCCACTTTTAAATCGGGTAAAAATTTCAAAAGTTTGGGCTAAGCAGTGCTGGGATCTGGTCACTTTTCTGCAAACTCATTTTTTGCAAATTTTGACAGGTCGGGGGTCATAAAAAACTACAAAATATTGACCAAAAATTCGAAAATAAACCAATAATGCAGCTAGATAGATATTCGAATAACAAATTCAGAGAGGTATTCCACTTTTAAATCGGGTAAAAATTTCAAAAGTTTGGGCTAAGCAGTGCTGGGATCTGGTCACTTTTCTGCAAACCCATTTTTTGCAAATTTTGACAGGTCGGGGGTCATAAAAAATGACGAAACATTGACCAAAAATTCGAAATTAAACCAATGATGTAGCTAGATAGATATTTTAATAACAAATTCAGAGAGGTATTCCACTTTTAAATCGGGTAAAAATTTCAAAAGTTATGGGATAAGCAGTGCTGGGATCTGGTCAGTTTTCTGCAAACCCATTTTTTGCAAATTTTGACAGGTCCGGGGTCATAAAAAATTACAAAATATTGACCAAAAATTCGAAAATAAACCAATAATGCAGCTAGATAGATATTTTAACAACAAATTCAGAGAGGTATTCCACTTTTAAGTCGGGTAAAAATTTCAAAAGTTTGGGCTAAGCAGTGCTGGGATCTTGTCACTTTTCTGCAAACCCATTTTTTGCAAATTTTGACAGGTCGGGGGTCATAAAAAATTACAAAATATTGACCAAAAATTCGAAAATAAACCAAAAATGCAGCTAGATAGATATTTTAACAACAAATTCAGAGAGGTATTCCACTTTTAAATCGGGTAAAAATTTCAAAAGTTATGGGCTAAGCAGTGCTGGGATCTGGTCACTTTTCTGCAAACCCATTTTTTGCAAATTTTGACAGGTCGGGGGTCATAAAAAATTACAAAATATTGACCAAAAATTCGAAAATAAACCAATAATGCAGCTAGATAGATATTTTAATATCAAATTCAGAGAGGTATTCCACTTTTAAATCGGGTAAAAATTTCAAAAGGTTTGGGATAAGCAGTGCTGGGATCTGGTCACTTTTCTGCAAACCCATTTTTTGCAAATTTTGACAGGTCGGGGGTCATAAAAAACTACAAAATATTGATCAAAAATTCGAAAATAAACCAATGATGTAGCTAGATAGATATTTTAATAACAAATTCAGAGAGGCATTCCACTTTTAAATCGGGTAAAAATTTCAAAAGTTATGGGATAAGCAGTGCTGGGATCTGGTCACTTTTCTGCAAACCCATTTTTTTGCAAATTTTGACAGGTCGGGGGTCATAAAAAATTACAAAATATTGACCAAAAATTCGAAAATAAACCCATTTTTTTGCAAATTTTGACAGGTCGGGGGTCATAAAAAATTAAAAATATTGACCAAAAATTCGAAAATAAACCAATGATGTAGCTAGATAGATATTTTAATAACAAATTCAGAGAGGCATTCCACTTTTAAATCGGGTAAAAATTTCAAAAGTTATGGGATAAGCAGTGCTGGGATCTGGTCACTTTTCTGCGAACCCATTTTTTTTGCAAATTTTGACAGGTCGGGGGTCATAAAAAATTACAAAATATTGACCAAAAATTCGAAAATAAACCAATAATGCAGCTAGATAGATATTTTAACAACAAATTCAGAGAGGTATTCCACTTTTAAATCGGGTAAAAATTTCAAAAGTTTGGGCTAAGCAGTGCTGGGATCTGGTCACTTTTCTGCAAACCCATTTTTTGCAAATTTTGACAGGTCGGGGGTCATAAAAAATTACAAAATATTGACCAAAAATTCGAAAATAAACCAATAATGCAGCTAGATAGATATTTTAATAACAAATTCAGAGAGGTATTCCACTTTTAAATCGGGTAAAAATTTCAAAAGTTTGGGCTAAGCAGTGCTGGGATCTGGTCACTTTTCTGCAAACCCATTTTTTGCAAATTTTGACAGGTCGGGGGTCATAAAAAATTACAAAATATTGACCAAAAATTCGAAAATAAACCAATAATGCCGCTAGATAGATATTTTAATAACAAATTCAGAGAGGTATTCCACTTTTAAATCGGGTAAAAATTTCAAAAGTTTGGGCTAAGCAGTGCTGGGATCTGGTCACTTTTCTGCAAACCCATTTTTTGCAAATTTTGACAGGTCGGGGGTCATAAAAAATGACGAAATATTGACCAAAAATTCGAAAATAAACCATTAATGCAGCTAGATAGATATTCGAATAACAAATTCAGAGAGGTATTCCACTTTTAAATCGGGTAAAAATTTCAAAAGTTTGGGCTAAGCAGTGCTGGGATATGGTCACTTTTCTACAAACCCATTTTTTTGCAAATTTTGACAGGTCGGGGGTCATAAAAAATGACGAAATATTGACCAAAAATTCGAAAATAAACCATTAATGCAGCTAGATAGATATTCGAATAACAAATTCAGAGAGGTATTCCACTTTTAAATCGGGTAAAAATTTCAAAAGTTTGGGCTAAGCAGTGCTGGGATCTTGTCACTTTTCTGCAAACCCATTTTTTGCAAATTTTGACAGGTCGGTGGTCATAAAAAATTACAAAATATTGACCAAAAATTCGAAAATAAATCAATAATGCAGCTAGATAGATATTTTAACAACAAATTCAGAGAGCTATTCCACTTTTAAATCGGGTAAAAATTTCAAAAGTTTGGGCTAAGCAGTGCTGGGATCTGGTCACTTTTCTGCAAACCCATTTTTTGCAAATTTTGACAGGTCGGGGGTCATACAAAATTACAAAATATTGACCAAAAATTCGAAAATAAACCAATAATGCAGCTAGATAGATATTTTAATAACAAATTCAGAGAGGTATTCCACTTTTAAATCGGGTAAAAATTTCAAAAGTTTGGGCTAAGCAGTGCTGGGATCTGGTCACTTTTCTGCAAACCCATTTTTTGCAAATTTTGACAGGTCGGGGGTCATAAAAAATGACGAAATATTGACCAAAAATTCGAAAATAAACCATTAATGCAGCTAGATAGATATTCGAATAACAAATTCAGAGAGGTATTCCACTTTTAAATCGGGTAAAAATTTCAAAAGTTTGGGCTAAGCAGTGCTGGGATCTGGTCACTTTTCTGCAAACCCATTTTTTGCAAATTTTGACAGGTCGGGGTTCATAAAAAATGACGAAACATTGAGCAAAAATTCGAAAATAAACCAATGATGTAGCTAGATAGATATTTTAATAACAAATTCAGAGAGGCATTCCACTTTTAAATCGGGTAAAAATTTCAAAAGTTATGGGATAAGCAGTGCTGGGATCTGGTCACTTTTCTGCAAACCCATTTTTTTGCAAGTTTTGACAAGTCGGGGGTCATAAAATATTACAAAATATTGACCAAAAATTCGAAAATAAACCAATAATGCAGCTAGATAGATATTTTAACAACAAATTCAGAGAGGTATTCCACTTTTAAATCGGGTAAAAATTTCAAAAGTTTGGGCTAAGCAGTGCTGGGATCTTGTCACTTTTCTGCAAACCCATTTTTTGCAAATTTTGACAGGTCGGGGGTCATAAAAAATTACAAAATATTGACCAAAAATTCGAAAATAAACCAATAATGCAGCTAGATAGATATTTTAACAACAAATTCAGAGAGGTATTCCACTTTTAAATCGGGTAAAAATTTCAAAAGTTATGGGCTAAGCAGTGCTGGGATCTGGTCACTTTTCTGCAAACCCATTTTTTGCAAATTTTGACAGGTCGGGGGTCATAAAAAATTAAAAAATATTGACCAAAAATTCGAAAATAAACCAATAATGCAGCTAGATAGATATTTTAATAGCAAATTCAGAGAGGTATTCCACTTTTAAATCGGGTAAAAATTTCAAAAGGTTTGGGATAAGCAGTGCTGGGATCTGGTCACTTTTCTGCAAACCCATTTTTTGCAAATTTTGACAAGTCGGGGGTCATAAAAAACTACAAAATATTGACCAAAAATTCGAAAATAAACCAATAATGCAGCTAGATAGATATTTTAACAACAAATTCAGAGAGGTATTCCACTTTTAAATCGGGTAAAAATTTCAAAAGTTTGGGCTAAGCAGTGCTGGGATCTGGTCACTTTTCTGCAAACCCATTTTTTTGCAAATTTTGACAGGGGGGTCATAAAAATTTACAAAATATTGACCAAAAATTCGAAAATAAACCAATAATGCAGCTAGATAGATATTTTAACAACAATTTCAGAGAGGTATTCCACTTTTAAATCGGGTAAAAATTTCAAAAGTTATGGGCTAAGCAGTGCTGGGATCTGGTCACTTTTCTGCAAACCCATTTTTTGCAAATTTTGACAGGTCGGGGGTCATAAAAAATTACAAAATATTGACCAAAAATTCGAAAATAAACCAATAATGCAGCTAGATAGATATTTTAATATCAAATTCAGAGAGGTATTCCACTTTTAAATCGGGTAAAAATTTCAAAAGGTTTGGGATAAGCAGTGCTGGGATCTGGTCACTTTTCTGCAAACCCATTTTTTGCAAATTTTGACAGGTCGGGGGTCATAAAAAATGACGAAACATTGACCAAAAATTCGAAAATAAACCAATGATGTAGCTAGATAGATATTTAAGTAACAAATTCAGAGAGGCATTCCACTTTTAAATCGGGTAAAAATTTCAAAAGTTATGGGATAAGCAGTGCTGGGATCTGGTCACTTTTCTGCAAACCCATTTTTTGCAAATTTTGACAGGTCGGGGGTCATAAAAAATTACAAAATATTGACCAAAAATTCGAAAATAAACCAATAATGCAGCTAGATAGATATTTTAACAACAAATTCAGAGAGGTATTCCACTTTTAAATCGGGTAAAAATTTCAAAAGTTTGGGCTAAGCAGTGCTGGGATATGGTCACTTTTCTACAAACCCATTTTTTGCAAATTTTGACAGGTCGGGGGTCATAAAAAATGACGAAATATTGACCAAAAATTCGAAAATAAACCATTAATGCAGCTAGATAGATATTCGAATAACAAATTCAGAGAGGTATTCCACTTTTAAATCGGGTAAAAATTTCAAAAGTTTGGGCTAAGCAGTGCTGGGATCTTGTCACTTTTCTGCAAACCCATTTTTTGCAAATTTTGACAGGTCGGTGGTCATAAAAAATTACAAAATATTGACCAAAAATTCGAAAATAAATCAATAATGCAGCTAGATAGATATTTTAACAACAAATTCAGAGAGCTATTCCACTTTTAAATCGGGTAAAAATTTCAAAAGTTTGGGCTAAGCAGTGCTGGGATCTGGTCACTTTTCTGCAAACCCATTTTTTGCAAATTTTGACAGGTCGGGGGTCATACAAAATTACAAAATATTGACCAAAAATTCGAAAATAAACCAATAATGCAGCTAGATAGATATTTTAATAACAAATTCAGAGAGGTATTCCACTTTTAAATCGGGTAAAAATTTCAAAAGTTTGGGCTAAGCAGTGCTGGGATCTGGTCACTTTTCTGCAAACCCATTTTTTGCAAATTTTGACAGGTCGGGGGTCATAAAAAATGACGAAATATTGACCAAAAATTCGAAAATAAACCATTAATGCAGCTAGATAGATATTCGAATAACAAATTCAGAGAGGTATTCCACTTTTAAATCGGGTAAAAATTTCAAAAGTTTGGGCTAAGCAGTGCTGGGATCTGGTCACTTTTCTGCAAACCCATTTTTTGCAAATTTTGACAGGTCGGGGTTCATAAAAAATGACGAAACATTGAGCAAAAATTCGAAAATAAACCAATGATGTAGCTAGATAGATATTTTAATAACAAATTCAGAGAGGCATTCCACTTTTAAATCGGGTAAAAATTTCAAAAGTTATGGGATAAGCAGTGCTGGGATCTGGTCACTTTTCTGCAAACCCATTTTTTTGCAAGTTTTGACAAGTCGGGGGTCATAAAATATTACAAAATATTGACCAAAAATTCGAAAATAAACCAATAATGCAGCTAGATAGATATTTTAACAACAAATTCAGAGAGGTATTCCACTTTTAAATCGGGTAAAAATTTCAAAAGTTTGGGCTAAGCAGTGCTGGGATCTTGTCACTTTTCTGCAAACCCATTTTTTGCAAATTTTGACAGGTCGGGGGTCATAAAAAATTACAAAATATTGACCAAAAATTCGAAAATAAACCAATAATGCAGCTAGATAGATATTCGAATAACAAATTCAGAGAGGTATTCCACTTTTAAATCGGGTAAAAATTTCAAAAGTTATGGGCTAAGCAGTGCTGGGATCTGGTCACTTTTCTGCAAACCCATTTTTTGCAAATTTTGACAGGTCGGGGGTCATAAAAAATTAAAAAATATTGACCAAAAATTCGAAAATAAACCAATAATGCAGCTAGATAGATATTTTAATAGCAAATTCAGAGAGGTATTCCACTTTTAAATCGGGTAAAAATTTCAAAAGGTTTGGGATAAGCAGTGCTGGGATCTGGTCACTTTTCTGCAAACCCATTTTTTGCAAATTTTGACAAGTCGGGGGTCATAAAAAACTACAAAATATTGACCAAAAATTCGAAAATAAACCAATAATGCAGCTAGATAGATATTTTAACAACAAATTCAGAGAGGTATTCCACTTTTAAATCGGGTAAAAATTTCAAAAGTTTGGGCTAAGCAGTGCTGGGATCTGGTCACTTTTCTGCAAACCCATTTTTTGCAAATTTTGACAGGGGGTCATAAAAATTTACAAAATATTGACCAAAAATTCGAAAATAAACCAATAATGCAGCTAGATAGATATTTTAACAACAATTTCAGAGAGGTATTCCACTTTTAAATCGGGTAAAAATTTCAAAAGTTATGGGCTAAGCAGTGCTGGGATCTGGTCACTTTTCTGCAAACCCATTTTTTGCAAATTTTGACAGGTCGGGGGTCATAAAAAATTACAAAATATTGACCAAAAATTCGAAAATAAACCAATAATGCAGCTAGATAGATATTTTAATATCAAATTCAGAGAGGTATTCCACTTTTAAATCGGGTAAAAATTTCAAAAGGTTTGGGATAAGCAGTGCTGGGATCTGGTCACTTTTCTGCAAACCCATTTTTTGCAAATTTTGACAGGTCGGGGGTCATAAAAAATGACGAAACATTGACCAAAAATTCGAAAATAAACCAATGATGTAGCTAGATAGATATTTAAGTAACAAATTCAGAGAGGCATTCCACTTTTAAATCGGGTAAAAATTTCAAAAGTTATGGGATAAGCAGTGCTGGGATCTGGTCACTTTTCTGCAAACCCATTTTTTGCAAATTTTGACAGGTCGGGGGTCATAAAAAATTACAAAATATTGACCAAAAATTCGAAAATAAACCAATAATGCAGCTAGATAGATATTTTAACAACAAATTCAGAGAGGTATTCCACTTTTAAATCGGGTAAAAATTTCAAAAGTTTGGGCTAAGCAGTGCTGGGATCTGGTCACTTTTCTGCAAACCCATTTTTTGCAAATTTTGACAGGTCGGGGGTCATAAAAAATGACGAAACATTGACCAAAAATTCGAAAATAAACCAATGATGTAGCTAGATAGATATTTTAATAACAAATTCAGAGAGGTATTCCACTTTTAAATCGGGTAAAAATTTCAAAAGTTTGGGCTAAGCAGTGCTGGGATCTGGTCACTTTGCTGCAAACCCATTTTTTGCAAATTTTGACAGGGGGGTCATAAAAATTTACAAAATATTGACCAAAAATTCGAAAATAAACCAATAATGCAGCTAGATAGATATTTTAACAACAAATTCAGAGAGGTATTCCACTTTTAAATCGGGTAAAAATTTCAAAAGTTTGGGCTAAGCAGTGCTGGGATTTGGTCACTTTTCTACAAACCCATTTTTTGCAAATTTTGACAGGTCGGGGGTCATAAAAAATGACGAAATATTGACCAAAAATTCGAAAATAAACCATTAATGCAGCTAGATAGATATTCGAATAACAAATTCAGAGAGGTATTCCACTTTTAAATCGGGTAAAAATTTCAAAAGTTTGGGCTAAGCAGTGCTGGGATCTTGTCACTTTTCTGCAAACCCATTTTTTGCAAATTTTGACAGGTCGGTGGTCATAAAAAATTACAAAATATTGACCAAAAATTCGAAAATAAACCAATAATGCAGCTAGATAGATATTTTAACAACAAATTCAGAGAGGTATTCCACTTTTAAATCGGGTAAAAATTTCAAAAGTTTGGGCTAAGCAGTGCTGGGATCTGGTCACTTTTCTGCAAACCCATTTTTTGCAAATTTTGACAGGTCGGGGGTCATAAAAAATTACAAAATATTGTCCAAAAATTCGAAAATAAACCAATAATGCAGCTAGATAGATATTTTAATAACAAATTCAGAGAGGTATTCCACTTTTAAATCGGGTAAAAATTTCAAAAGTTTGGGCTAAGCAGTGCTGGGATCTGGTCACTTTTCTGCAAACCCATTTTTTGCAAATTTTGACAGGTCGGGGGTCATAAAAAATGACGAAACATTGACCAAAAATTCGAAAATAAACCATTAATGCAGCTAGATAGATATTTTAGTAACAAATTCAGAGAGGCATTCCACTTTTAAATCGGGTAAAAATTTCAAAAGTTTGGGCTAAGCAGTGCTGGGTTCTGGTCACTTTTCTGCAAACCCATTTTTTGCAAATTTTGACAGGTCGGGGGTCATAAAAAACTACAAAATATTGACCAAAAATTCGAAAATAAACCAATAATGCAGCTAGATAGATATTCGAATAACAAATTCAGAGAGGTATACCACTTTTAAATCAGGTAAAAATTTCAAAAGTTTGGGCTAAGCAGTGCTGGGATCTGGTCACTTTTCTGCAAACCCATTTTTTGCAAATTTTGACAGGTCGGGGGTCATAAAAAATGACAAAATATTGACCAAAAATTCGAAAATAAACCAATAATGCAGCTAGATAGATATTTGAATAACAAATTCAGAGAGGTATTCCACTTTTAAATCGGGTAAAAATTTCAAAAGTTTGGGCTAAGCAGTGCTGGGATCTGGTCACTTTTCTGCAAACCCATTTTTTGCAAATTTTGACAGGTCGGGGGTCATAAAAAATGACGAAACATTGACCAAAAATTCGAAAATAAACCAATAATGTAGCTAGATAGATATTTTAATAACAAATTCAGAGAGGCATTCCACTTTTAAATCGGGTAAAAATTTCAAAAGTTATGGGCTAAGCAGTGCTGGGATCTGGTCACTTTTCTGCAAACCCATTTTTTTGCAAATTTTGACAAGTCGGGGGTCATAAAATATTACAAAATATTGACCAAAAATTCGAAAATAAACCAATAATGCAGCTAGATAGATATTTTAATAGCAAATTCAGAGAGGTATTCCACTTTTAAATCGGGTAAAAATTTCAAAAGGTTTGGGATAAGCAGTGCTGGGATCTGGTCACTTTTCTGCAAACCCATTTTTTGCAAATTTTGACAAGTCGGGGGTCATAAAAAACTACAAAATATTGACCAAAAATTCGAAAATAAACCAATAATGCAGCTAGATAGATATTTTAACAACAAATTCAGAGAGGTATTCCACTTTTAAATCGGGTAAAAATTTCAAAAGTTTGGGCTAAGCAGTGCTGGGATCTGGTCACTTTTCTGCAAACCCATTTTTTGCAAATTTTGACAGGGGGGGTCATAAAAATTTACAAAATATTGACCAAAAATTCGAAAATAAACCAATAATGCAGCTAGATAGATATTTTAACAACAAATTCAGAGAGGTATTCCACTTTTAAATCGGGTAAAAATTTCAAAAGTTATGGGCTAAGCACTGCTGGGATCTGATCACTTTTCTGCAAACCCATTTTTTGCAAATTTTGACAGGTCGGGGGTCATAAAAAATGACGAAACATTGACCAAAAATTCGAAAATAAACCAATAATGCAGCTAGATAGATATTTTAATAACAAATTCAGAGAGGTATTCCACTTTTAAATCGGGTAAAAATTTCAAAAGTTATGGGATAAGCAGTGCTGGGATCTGGTCACTTTTCTGCAAACCCATTTTTTGCAAATTTTGACAGGTCGGGGGTCATAAAAAATTACAAAATATTGACCAAAAATTCGAAAATAAACCAATAATGCAGCTAGATAGATATTTTAACAACAATTTCAGAGAGGTATTCCACTTTTAAATCGGGTAAAAATTTCAAAAGTTATGGGCTAAGCAGTGCTGGGATCTGGTCACTTTTCTGCAAACCCATTTTTTGCAAATTTTGACAGGTCGGGGGTCATAAAAAACTACAAAATATTGACCAAAAATTCGAAAATAAACCAATAATGCAGCTAGATAGATATTTTAACAACAATTTCAGAGAGGTATTCCACTTTTAAATCGGGTAAAAATTTCAAAAGTTATGGGCTAAGCAGTGCTGGGATCTGGTCACTTTTCTGCAAACCCATTTTTTGCAAATTTTGACAGGTCGGGGGTCATAAAAAATTACAAAATATTGACCAAAAATTCGAAAATAAACCAATAATGCAGCTAGATAGATATTTTAATAGCAAATTCAGAGAGGTATTCCACTTTTAAATCGGGTAAAAATTTCAAAAGGTTTGGGATAAGCAGTGCTGGGATCTGGTCACTTTTCTGCAAACCCATTTTTTGCAAATTTTAACAAGTCGGGGGTCATAAAAAACTACAAAATATTGACCAAAAATTCGAAAATAAACCAATAATGCAGCTAGATAGATATTTAAACAACAAATTCAGAGAGGTATTCCACTTTTAAATCGGGTAAAAATTTCAAAAGTTTGGGCTAAGCAGTGCTGGGATCTGGTCACTTTTCTGCAAACCCATTTTTTGCAAATTTTGACAGGGGGTCATAAAAATTTACAAAATATTGACCAAAAATTCGAAAATAAACCAATAATGCAGCTAGATAGATATTTTAACAACAAATTCAGAGAGGTATTCCACTTTTAAATCGGGTAAAAATTTCAAAAGTTTGGGCTAAGCAGTGCTGGGATCTGGTCACTTTTCTGCAAACCCATTTTTTGCAAATTTTGACAGGTCGGGGGTCATAAAAAATGACGAAACATTGACCAAAAATTCGAAAATAAACCAATGATGTGGCTAGATAGATATTTTAATAACAAATTCAGAGAGGTATTCCACTTTTAAATCGGGTAAAAATTTCAAAAGTTTGGGCTAAGCAGTGCTGGGATCTGGTCACTTTTCTGCAAACCCATTTTTTGCAAATTTTGACAGGGGGGGGGGTCATAAAAATTTACAAAATATTGACCAAAAATTCGAAAATAAACCAATAATGCAGCTAGATAGATATTTTAACAACAAATTCAGAGAGGTATTCCACTTTTAAATCGGGTAAAAATTTCAAAAGTTTGGGCTAAGCAGTGCTGGGATCTGGTCACTTTTCTGCAAACCCATTTTTTGCAAATTTTGACAGGTCGGGGGTCATAAAAAATGACGAAACATTGACCAAAAATTCGAAAATAAACCAATGATGTAGCTAGATAGATATTTTAATAACAAATTCAGAGAGGCATTCCACTTTTAAATCGGGTAAAAATTTCAAAAGTTATGGGATAAGCAGTGCTGGGATCTGGTCACTTTTCTGCAAACCCATTTTTTTGCAAATTTTGACAGGTCGGGGGTCATAAAAAATTACAAAATATTGACCAAAAATTCGAAAATAAACCAATAATGCAGCTAGATAGATATTTTAATAGCAAATTCAGAGAGGTATTCCACTTTTAAATCGGGTAAAAATTTCAAAAGGTTTGGGATAAGCAGTGCTGGGATCTGGTCACTTTTCTGCAAACCCATTTTTTGCAAATTTTGACAGGTCGGGGGTCATAAAAAACTACAAAATATTGACCAAAAATTCGAAAATAAACCAATAATGCAGCTAGATAGATATTTTAACAACAAATTCAGAGAGGTATTCCACTTTTAAATCGGGTAAAAATTTCAAAAGTTTGGGCTAAGCAGTGCTGGGATCTTGTCACTTTTCTGCAAACCCATTTTTTTGCAAATTTTGACAGGTCGGGGGTCATAAAAAATTACAAAATATTGACCAAAAATTCGAAAATAAACCAATAATGCAGCTAGATAGATATTTTAACAACAAATTCAGAGAGGTATTCCACTTTTAAATCGGGTAAAAATTTCAAAAGTTATGGGCTAAGCAGTGCTGGGATCTGGTCACTTTTCTGCAAACCCATTTTTTGCAAATTTTGACAGGTCGGGGGTCATAAAAAATTACAAAATATTGACCAAAAATTCGAAAATAAACCAATAATGCAGCTAGATAGATATTTTAATAACAAATTCAGAGAGGTATTCCACTTTTAAATCGGGTAAAAATTTCAAAAGGTTATGGGCTAAGCAGTGCTGGGATCTGGTCACTTTTCTGCAAACCCATTTTTTGCAAATTTTGACAGGTCGGGGGTCATAAAAAATTACAAAATATTGACCAAAAATTCGAAAATAAACCAATGATGCAGCTAGATAGATATTTTAATAACAAATTCAGAGAGGTATTCCACTTTTAAATCGGGTAAAAATTTCAAAAGTTATGGGCTAAGCAGTGCTGGGATCTGGTCACTTTTCTGCAAACCCATTTTTTTGCAAATTTTGACAGGTCGGGGGTCATAAAAAATTACAAAATATTGACCAAAAATTCGAAAATAAACCAATAATGCAGCTAGATAGATATTTTAATAACAAATTCAGAGAGGTATTCCACTTTTAAATCGGGTAAAAATTTCAAAAGTTATGGGCTAAGCAGTGCTGGGATCTGGTCACTTTTCTGCAAACCCATTTTTTGCAAATTTTGACAGGTCGGAGGTCATAAAAAATTACAAAATATTGACCAAAAATTCGAAAATAAACCAATAATGCAGCTAGATAGATATTTTAATAACAAATTCAGAGAGGTATTCCACTTTTAAATCGGGTAAAAATTTCAAAAGTTATGGGCTAAGCAGTGCTGGGATCTGGTCACTTTTCTGCAAACCCATTTTTTGCAAATTTTGACAGGTCGGAGGTCATAAAAAATTACAAAATATTGACCAAAAATTCGAAAATAAACCAATAATGCAGCTAGATAGATATTTTAATAACAAATTCAGAGAGGTATTCCACTTTTAAATCGGGTAAAAATTTCAAAAGTTATGGGCTAAGCAGTGCTGGGATCTGGTCACTTTTCTGCAAACCCATTTTTTTTTAAATTTTGACAGGTCGGGGGTCATAAAAAATTACAAAATATTGACCAAAAATTCGAAAATAAACCAATAATGCAGCTAGATAGATATTTTAATAACAAATTCAGAGAGGTATTCCACTTTTAAATCGGGTAAAAATTTCAAAAGTTTGGGCTAAGCAGTGCTGGGATCTGGTCACTTTTCTGAAACCCATTTTTTGCAAATTTTGACAGGTCGGGGGTCATAAAAATTACAAAATATTGACCAAAAATTCGAAAATAAACCAATAATGCAGCTAGATAGATATTTTAATAACAAATTCAGAGTGGTATTCCACTTTTAAATCGGGTAAAAATTTCAAAAGTTATGGGCTAAGCAGTGCTGGGATCTGGTCAATTTTCTGCAAACCCATTTTTTGCAAATTTTGACAAGTCGGGGGGTCATAAAAAATTACAAAATATTGACCAAAAATTCGAAAATAAACCAATGATGCAGCTAGATAGATATTTTAATAACAAATTCAGAGAGGTGTTCCACTTTTAAATCGGGTAAAAATTTCAAAAGTTATGGGCTAAGCAGTGCTGGAACCTGGTCACTTTTCTGCAAACCCATTTTTTTGCAAATTTTGACAGGTCGGTCGTCATAAAAAATTACAAAATATTGACCAAAAATTCGAAAATAAACCAATAATGCAGCTAGATAGATATTCTAATAACAAATTCAGAGAGGTATTCCACTTTTAAATCGGGTAAAAATTTCAAAAGTTTGGGCTAAGCAGTGCTGGGATCTGGTCACTTTTCTGCAAACCCATTTTTTTTTAATTTTGACAGGTCGGAGGTCATAAAAAATTACAAAATATTGACAAAAAATTCGAAAATAAACCAATGATGCAGCAAGATAGATATTTTAATAACAAATTCAGAGAGGTATTCCACTTTTAAATCGGGTAAAAATTTCAAAAGTTATGGGCTAAGCAGTGCTGGGATCTGGTCACTTTTCTGCAAACCCATTTCTTGCAAATTTTCACAGGTCGGGGGTCATAAAAAATTACAAAATATCAACCAAAAATTCGAAAATAAACCAATAATGCAGCTAGATAGATATTTTAATAACAAATTCAGAGAGGTGTTCCACTTTTAAATCGGGTAAAAATTTCAAAAGTTATGGGCTAAGCAGTGCTGGGATCTGGTCACTTTTCTGCAAACCCATTTTTTTTTAAATTTTGACAGGTCGGAGGTCATAAAAAATTACAAAATATTAACCTAAAATTCGAAAATAAACCAATAATGCAGCTCTATATATATATTTTAATAACAAATTCAGAGAGGTATTCCACTTTTAAATCGGGTAAAAATTTCAAAAGTTATGGGCTAAGCAGTGCTGGGATCTGGTCACTTTTCTGCAAACCCATTTTTTTTTAAATTTTGACAGGTCGGAGGTCATAAAAAATTACAAATTATTAACCTAAAATTCGAAAATAAACCAATAATGCAGCTAGATAGATATTTTAATAACAAATTCAGAGAGGTGTTCCACTTTTAAATCGGGTAAAAATTTCAAAAGTTATGGGCTAAGTAGTGCTGGGATCTGGTCACTTTTCTGCAAACCCATTTTTTTTTAAATTTTGACAGGTCGGAGGTCATAAAAAATTTCAAAATATTAACCTAAAATTCGAAAATAAACCAATAATGCAGCTTGACAGGTCGGGGGGTCATAAAAATTACAAAATATTGACCAAAAATTCGAAAATAAACCAATAATGCAGCTAGATAGATATTTTAATAACAAATTCAGAGTGGTATTCCACTTTTAAATCGGGTAAAAATTTCAAAAGTTATGGGCTAAGCAGTGCTGGGATCTGGTCAATTTTCTGCAAACCCATTTTTTGCAAATTTTGACAAGTCGGGGGTCATAAAAAATTACAAAATATTGACCAAAAATTCGAAAATAAACCAATGATGCAGCTAGATAGATATTTTAATAACAAATTCAGAGAGGTGTTCCACTTTTAATCCGGGTAAAAATTTCAAAAGTTTGGGCTAAGCAGTGCTGGAACCTGGTCACTTTTCTGCAAACCCATTTTTTTGCAAATTTTGACAGGTCGGTCGTCATAAAAAATTACAAAATATTGACCAAAAATTCGAAAATAAACCAATGATGCAGCTAGATAGATATTTTAATAACAAATTCAGAGAGGTGTTCCACTTTTAAATCGGGTAAAAATTTCAAAAGTTTGGGCTAAGCAGTGCTGGAACCTGGTCACTTTTCTGCAAACCCATTTTTTTGCAAATTTTGACAGGTCGGTCGTCATAAAAAATTACAAAATATTGACCAAAAATTCGAAAATAAACCAATAATGCAGCTAGATAGATATTCTAATAACAAATTCAGAGAGGTATTCCACTTTTAAATCGGGTAAAAATTTCAAAAGTTTGGGCTAAGCAGTGCTGGGATCTGGTCACTTTTCTGCAAACCCATTTTTTGCAAATTTTGACAGGTCGGGGGTCATAAAAAATTACAAAATATTGACAAAAAATTCGAAAATAAACCAATGATGCAGCAATAAAGATATTTTAATAACAAATTCAGAGAGGTATTCCACTTTTAAATCGGGTAAAAATTTCAAAAGTTATGGGCTAAGCAGTGCTGGGATCTGGTCACTTTTCTGCAAACCCATTTCTTGCAAATTTTCACAGGTCGGGGGTCATAAAAAATTACAAAATATCAACCAAAAATTCGAAAATAAACCAATAATGCAGCTAGATAGATATTTTAATAACAAATTCAGAGAGGTGTTCCACTTTTAAATCGGGTAAAAATTCCAAAAGTTATGGGCTAAGCAGTGCTGGGATCTGGTCACTTTTCTGCAAACCCATTTTTTTTAAATTTTGACAGGTCGGAGGTCATAAAAAATTACAAAATATTAACCTGAAATTCGAAAATAAACCAATAATGCAGCTAGATAGATATTTTAATAACAAATTCAGAGAGGTATTCCACTTTTAAATCGGGTAAAAATTTCAAAAGTTATGGGCTAAGCAGTGCTGGGATCTGGTCACTTTTCTGCAAACCCATTTTTTTTTAAATTTTGACAGGTCGGAGGTCATAAAAAATTACAAATTATTAACCTAAAATTCGAAAATAAACCAATAATGCAGCTAGATAGATATTTTAATAACAAATTCAGAGAGGTGTTCCACTTTTAAATCGGGTAAAAATTTCAAAAGTTATGGGCTAAGTAGTGCTGGGATCTGGTCACTTTTCTGCAAACCCATTTTTTGCAAATTTTGACAGGTCGGAGGTCATAAAAAATTACAAAATATTAACCAAAAATTCGAAAATAAACCAATAATGCAGCTAGATAGATATTTTAATAACAAATTCAGAGAGGTGTTCCACTTTTAAATCGGGTAAAAATTTCAAAAGTTATGGGCTAAGCAGTGCTGGGATCTGGTCACTTTTCTGCAAACCCATTTTTTGCAAATTTTGACAGGTCGGGGGTCATAAAAATTACAAAATATTGACCAAAAATTCGAAAATAAACCAATAATGCAGCTAGATAGATATTTTAATAACAAATTCAGAGTGGTATTCCACTTTTAAATCGGGTAAAAATTTCAAAAGTTATGGGCTAAGCAGTGCTGGGATCTGGTCAATTTTCTGCAAACCCATTTTTTGCAAATTTTGACAAGTCGGGGGTCATAAAAAATTACAAAATATTGACCAAAAATTCGAAAATAAACCAATGATGCAGCTAGATAGATATTTTAATAACAAATTCAGAGAGGTGTTCCACTTTTAAATCGGGTAAAAATTTCAAAAGTTTGGGCTAAGCAGTGCTGGAACCTGGTCACTTTTCTGCAAACCCATTTTTTTGCAAATTTTGACAGGTCGGTCGTCATAAAAAATTACAAAATATTGACCAAAAATTCGAAAATAAACCAATAATGCAGCTAGATAGATATTCTAATAACAAATTCAGAGAGGTATTCCACTTTTAAATCGGGTAAAAATTTCAAAAGTTTGGGCTAAGCAGTGCTGGGATCTGGTCACTTTTCTGCAAACCCATTTTTTGCAAATTTTGACAGGTCGGGGGTCATAAAAAATTACAAAATATTGACAAAAAATTCGAAAATAAACCAATGATGCAGCAAGATAGATATTTTAATAACAAATTCAGAGAGGTATTCCACTTTTAAATCGGGTAAAAATTTCAAAAGTTATGGGCTAAGCAGTGCTGGGATCTGGTCACTTTTCTGCAAACCCATTTCTTGCAAATTTTCACAGGTCGGGGGTCATAAAAAATTACAAAATATCAACCAAAAATTCGAAAATAAACCAATAATGCAGCTAGATAGATATTTTAATAACAAATTCAGAGAGGTGTTCCACTTTTAAATCGGGTAAAAATTTCAAAAGTTATGGGCTAAGCAGTGCTGGGATCTGGTCACTTTTCTGCAAACCCATTTTTTTTTAAATTTTGACAGGTCGGAGGTCATAAAAAATTACAAAATATTAACCTGAAATTCGAAAATAAACCAATAATGCAGCTAGATAGATATTTTAATAACAAATTCAGAGAGGTATTCCACTTTTAAATCGGGTAAAAATTTCAAAAGTTATGGGCTAAGCAGTGCTGGGATCTGGTCACTTTTCTGCAAACCCATTTTTTTTTAAATTTTGACAGGTCGGAGGTCATAAAAAATTACAAATTATTAACCTAAAATTCGAAAATAAACCAATAATGCAGCTAGATAGATATTTTAATAACAAATTCAGAGAGGTGTTCCACTTTTAAATCGGGTAAAAATTTCAAAAGTTATGGGCTAAGCAGTGCTGGGATCTGGTCACTTTTCTGCAAACCCATTTTTTTTAAATTTTGACAGGTCGGAGGTCATAAAAAATTACAAAATATTAACCTAAAATTCGAAAATAAACCAATAATGCAGCTAGATAGATATTTTAATAACAAATTCAGAGAGGTGTTCCACTTTTAAATCGGGTAAAAATTTCAAAAGTTATGGGCTAAGCAGTGCTGGGATCTGGTCACTTTTCTGCAAACCCATTTTTTGCAAATTTTGACAGGTCGGGGGTCATAAAAATTACAAAATATTGACCAAAAATTCGAAAATAAACCAATAATGCAGCTAGATAGATATTTTAATAACAAATTCAGAGAGGTATTCCACTTTTAAATCGGGTAAAAATTTCAAAAGTTTGGGCTAAGCAGTGCTGGGATCTGGTCACTTTTCTGCAAACCCATTTTTTGCAAATTTTGACAGGTCGGGGGTCATAAAAATTACAAAATATTGACCAAAAATTCGAAAATAAACCAATAATGCAGCTAGATAGATATTTTAATAACAAATTCAGAGTGGTATTCCACTTTTAAATCGGGTAAAAATTTCAAAAGTTATGGGCTAAGCAGTGCTGGGATCTGGTCAATTTTCTGCAAACCCATTTTTTGCAAATTTTGACAAGTCGGGGGTCATAAAAAATTACAAAATATTGACCAAAAATTCGAAAATAAACCAATGATGCAGCTAGATAGATATTCTAATAACAAATTCAGAGAGGTGTTCCACTTTTAAATCGGGTAAAAATTTCAAAAGTTTGGGCTAAGCAGTGCTGGAACCTGGTCATTTTTCTGCAAACCCATTTCTTGCAAATTTTGACAGGTCGGGGGTCATAAAAATTACAAAATATTGACCAAAAATTCGAAAATAAACCAATAATGCAGCTAGATAGATATTTTAATAACAAATTCAGAGAGGTATTCCACTTTTAAATCGGGTAAAAATTTCAAAAGTTATGGGCTAAGCAGTGCTGGGATCTGGTCACTTTTCTGCAAACCCATTTTTTTTTAAATTTTCACAGGTCGGGGGTCATAAAAAATTACAAAATATCAACCAAAAATTCGAAAATAAACCAATAATGCAGCTAGATAGATATTTTAATAACAAATTCAGAGAGGTGTTCCACTTTTAAATCGGGTAAAAATTTCAAAAGTTATGGGCTAAGCAGTGCTGGGATCTGGTCACTTTTCTGCAAACCCATTTTTTGCAAATTTTGACAGGTCGGGGGTCATAAAAAATTACAAAATATTGACCAAAAATTCGAAAATAAACCAATAATGCAGCTAGATAGATATCCTAATAACAAATTCAGAGAGGTATTCCACTTTTAAATCGGGTAAAAATTTCAAAAGTTTGGGCTAAGCAGTGCTGGAACCTGGTCACTTTTCTGCAAACCCATTTCTTGCAAATTTTCACAGGTCGGGGGTCATAAAAAATTACAAAATATCAACCAAAAATTCGAAAATATACCAATAATGCAGCTAGATAGATATTTTAATAACAAATTCAGAGAGGTGTTCCACTTTTAAATCGGGTACAAATTTCAAAAGTTATGGGCTAAGCAGTGCTGGGATCTGGTCACTTTTCTGCAAACCCATTTTTTGCAAATTTTGACAGGTCGGGGGTCATAAAAAATTACAAAATATTGACCAAAAATTCGAAAATAAACCAATAATGCAGCTAGATAGATATTCTAATAACAAATTCAGAGAGGTATTCCACTTTTAAATCGGGTAAAAATTTCAAAAGTTTGGGCTAAGCAGTGCTGGGATCTGGTCACTTTTCTGCAAACCCATTTTTTGCAAATTTTGACAGGTCGGAGGTCATAAAAAATTACAAAATATTGACCAAAAATTCGAAAATAAACCAATGATGCAGCTAGATAGATATTCTAATAACAAATTCAGAGAGGTATTCCACTTTTAAATCGGGTACAAATTTCAAAAGTTATGGGCTAAGCAGTGCTGGGATCTGGTCACTTTTCTGCAAACCCATTTTTTTTTAAATTTTGACAGGTCGGAGGTCATAAAAAATTACAAAATATTAACCTGAAATTCGAAAATAAACCAATAATGCAGCTAGATAGATATTTTAATAACAAATTCAGAGAGGTATTCCACTTTTAAATCGGGTAAAAATTTCAAAAGTTATGGGCTAAGCAGTGCTGGGATCTGGTCACTTTTCTGCAAACCCATTTTTTTTTAAATTTTGACAGGTCGGAGGTCATAAAAAATTACAAATTATTAACCTAAAATTCGAAAATAAACCAATAATGCAGCTAGATAGATATTTTAATAACAAATTCAGAGAGGTGTTCCACTTTTAAATCGGGTAAAAATTTCAAAAGTTATGGGCTAAGCAGTGCTGGGATCTGGTCACTTTTCTGCAAACCCATTTTTTTTTAAATTTTGACAGGTCGGAGGTCATAAAAAATTACAAAATATTAACCTAAAATTCGAAAATAAACCAATAATGCAGCTAGATAGATATTTTAATAACAAATTCAGAGAGGTGTTCCACTTTTAAATCGGGTAAAAATTTCAAAAGTTATGGGCTAAGCAGTGCTGGGATCTGGTCACTTTTCTGCAAACCCATTTTTTGCAAATTTTGACAGGTCGGGGGTCATAAAAATTACAAAATATTGACCAAAAAATTCGAAAATAAACCAATAATGCAGCTAGATAGATATTTTAATAACAAATTCAGAGAGGTATTCCACTTTTAAATCGGGTAAAAATTTCAAAAGTTTGGGCTAAGCAGTGCTGGGATCTGGTCACTTTTCTGCAAACCCATTTTTTGCAAATTTTGACAGGTCGGGGGTCATAAAAATTACAAAATATTGACCAAAAATTCGAAAATAAACCAATAATGCAGCTAGATAGATATTTTAATAACAAATTCAGAGTGGTATTCCACTTTTAAATCGGGTAAAAATTTCAAAAGTTATGGGCTAAGCAGTGCTGGGATCTGGTCAATTTTCTGCAAACCCATTTTTTGCAAATTTTGACAAGTCGGGGGTCATAAAAAATTACAAAATATTGACCAAAAATTCGAAAATAAACCAATGATGCAGCTAGATAGATATTCTAATAACAAATTCAGAGAGGTGTTCCACTTTTAAATCGGGTAAAAATTTCAAAAGTTTGGGCTAAGCAGTGCTGGAACCTGGTCATTTTTCTGCAAACCCATTTCTTGCAAATTTTGACAGGTCGGGGGTCATAAAAATTACAAAATATTGACCAAAAATTCGAAAATAAACCAATAATGCAGCTAGATAGATATTTTAATAACAAATTCAGAGAGGTATTCCACTTTTAAATCGGGTAAAAATTTCAAAAGTTATGGGCTAAGCAGTGCTGGGATCTGGTCACTTTTCTGCAAACCCATTTTTTTTTTAAATTTTCACAGGTCGGGGGTCATAAAAAATTACAAAATATCAACCAAAAATTCGAAAATAAACCAATAATGCAGCTAGATAGATATTTTAATAACAAATTCAGAGAGGTGTTCCACTTTTAAATCGGGTAAAAATTTCAAAAGTTATGGGCTAAGCAGTGCTGGGATCTGGTCACTTTTCTGCAAACCCATTTTTTGCAAATTTTGACAGGTCGGGGGGTCATAAAAAATTACAAAATATTGACCAAAAATTCGAAAATAAACCAATAATGCAGCTAGATAGATATCCTAATAACAAATTCAGAGAGGTATTCCACTTTTAAATCGGGTAAAAATTTCAAAAGTTTGGGCTAAGCAGTGCTGGAACCTGGTCACTTTTCTGCAAACCCATTTCTTGCAAATTTTCACAGGTCGGGGGTCATAAAAAATTACAAAATATCAACCAAAAATTCGAAAATAAACCAATAATGCAGCTAGATAGATATTTTAATAACAAATTCAGAGAGGTGTTCCACTTTTAAATCGGGTACAAATTTCAAAAGTTATGGGCTAAGCAGTGCTGGGATCTGGTCACTTTTCTGCAAACCCATTTTTTGCAAATTTTGACAGGTCGGGGGTCATAAAAAATTACAAAATATTGACCAAAAATTCGAAAATAAACCAATAATGCAGCTAGATAGATATTCTAATAACAAATTCAGAGAGGTATTCCACTTTTAAATCGGGTAAAAATTTCAAAAGTTTGGGCTAAGCAGTGCTGGGATCTGGTCACTTTTCTGCAAACCCATTTTTTGCAAATTTTGACAGGTCGGAGGTCATAAAAAATTACAAAATATTGACCAAAAATTCGAAAATAAACCAATGATGCAGCTAGATAGATATTCTAATAACAAATTCAGAGAGGTGTTCCACTTTTAAATCGGGTAAAAATTTCAAAAGTTTGGGCTAAGCAGTGCTGGAACCTGGTCATTTTTCTGCAAACCCATTTCTTGCAAATTTTGACAGGTCGGGGGTCATAAAAATTACAAAATATTGACCAAAAATTCGAAAATAAACCAATAATGCAGCTAGATAGATATTTTAATAACAAATTCAGAGAGGTATTCCACTTTTAAATCGGGTAAAAATTTCAAAAGTTATGGGCTAAGCAGTGCTGGGATCTGGTCACTTTTCTGCAAACCCATTTTTTTTTAAATTTTGACAGGTCGGAGGTCATAAAAAATTACAAAATATTAACCTAAAATTCGAAAATAAACCAATAATGCAGCTAGATAGATATTTTAATAACAAATTCAGAGTGGTATTCCACTTTTAAATCGGGTAAAAATTTCAAAAGTTATGGGCTAAGCAGTGCTGGGATCTTGTCACTTTTCTGCAAACCCATTTTTTGCAAATTTTGACAAGTCGGGGGTCATAAAAAATTACAAAATATTGACCAAAAATTCGAAAATAAACCAATGATGCAGCTAGATAGATATTTTAATAACAAATTCAGAGAGGTGTTCCACTTTTAAATCGGGTAAAAATTTCAAAAGTTTGGGCTAAGCAGTGCTGGAACCTGGTCACTTTTCTGCAAACCCATTTCTTGCAAATTTTCACAGGTCGGGGGTCATAAAAAATTACAAAATATCAACCAAAAATTCGAAAATAAACCAATAATGCAGCTAGATAGATATTTTAATAACAAATTCAGAGAGCTGTTCCACTTTTAAATCGGGTAAAAATTTCAAAAGTTATGGGCTAAGCAGTGCTGGGATCTGGTCACTTTTCTGCAAACCCATTTTTTTTTAAATTTTGACAGGTCGGGGGTCATAAAAAATTACAAAATATTGACCAAAAATTCGAAAATAAACCAATAATGCAGCTAGATAGATATCCTAATAACAAATTCAGAGAGGTATTCCACTTTTAAATCGGGTACAAATTTCAAAAGTTATGGGCTAAGCAGTGCTGGGATCTGGTCACTTTTCTGCAAACCCATTTTTTGCAAATTTTGACAGGTCGGGGGTCATAAAAAATTACAAAATATTGACCAAAAATTCGAAAATAAACCAATAATGCAGCTAGATAGATATTCTAATAACAAATTCAGAGAGGTATTCCACTTTTAAATCGGGTAAAAATTTCAAAAGTTTGGGCTAAGCAGTGCTGGGATCTGGTCACTTTTCTGCAAACCCATTTTTTGCAAATTTTGACAGGTCGGAGGTCATAAAAAATTACAAAATATTGACCAAAAATTCGAAAATAAACCAATAATGCAGCTAGATAGATATTTTAATAACAAATTCAGAGTGGTATTCCACTTTTAAATCGGGTAAAAATTTCAAAAGTTATGGGCTAAGCAGTGCTGGGATCTGGTCACTTTTCTGCAAACCCATTTTTTGCAAATTTTGACAGGTCGGGGGTCATAAAAAATTACAAAATATGGACCAAAAATTCGAAAATAAACCAATAATGCAGCTAGATAGATATTCTAATAACAAATTCAGAGAGGTATTCCACTTTTAAATCGGGTAAAAATTTCAAAAGTTTGGGCTAAGCAGTGCTGGGATCTGGTCACTTTTCTGCAAACCCATTTTTTTTTAAATTTTGACAGGTCGGAGGTCATAAAAAATTACAAAATATTAACCTAAAATTCGAAAATAAACCAATAATGCAGCTAGATAGATATTTTAATAACAAATTCAGAGAGGTGTTCCACTTTTAAATCGGGTAAAAATTTCAAAAGTTATGGGCTAAGCAGTGCTGGGATCTGGTCACTTTTCTGCAAACCCATTTTTTGCAAATTTTGACAGGTCGGGGGTCATAAAAATTACAAAATATTGACCAAAAATTCGAAAATAAACCAATAATGCAGCTAGATAGATATTTTAATAACAAATTCAGAGAGGTATTCCACTTTTAAATCGGGTAAAAATTTCAAAAGTTTGGGCTAAGCAGTGCTGGGATCTGGTCACTTTTCTGCAAACCCATTTTTTGCAAATTTTGACAGGTCGGGGGTCATAAAAATTACAAAATATTGACCAAAAATTCGAAAATAAACCAATAATGCAGCTAGATAGATATTTTAATAACAAATTCAGAGTGGTATTCCACTTTTAAATCGGGTAAAAATTTCAAAAGTTATGGGCTAAGCAGTGCTGGGTCATAAAAAATTACAAAATATTAACCTAAAATTCGAAAATAAACCAATAATGCAGCTAGATAGATATTTTAATAACAAATTCAGAGTGGTATTCCACTTTTAAATCGGGTAAAAATTTCAAAAGTTATGGGCTAAGCAGTGCTGGGATCTTGTCACTTTTCTGCAAACCCATTTTTTGCAAATTTTGACAAGTCGGGGGTCATAAAAAATTACAAAATATTGACCAAAAATTCGAAAATAAACCAATGATGCAGCTAGATAGATATTTTAATAACAAATTCAGAGAGGTGTTCCACTTTTAAATCGGGTAAAAATTTCAAAAGTTTGGGCTAAGCAGTGCTGGAACCTGGTCACTTTTCTGCAAACCCATTTCTTGCAAATTTTCACAGGTCGGGGGTCATAAAAAATTACAAAATATCAACCAAAAATTCGAAAATAAACCAATAATGCAGCTAGATAGATATTTTAATAACAAATTCAGAGAGGTGTTCCACTTTTAAATCGGGTAAAAATTTCAAAAGTTATGGGCTAAGCAGTGCTGGGATCTGGTCACTTTTCTGCAAACCCATTTTTTTTTAAATTTTGACAGGTCGGGGGTCATAAAAAATTACAAAATATTGACCAAAAATTCGAAAATAAACCAATAATGCAGCTAGATAGATATCCTAATAACAAATTCAGAGAGGTATTCCACTTTTAAATCGGGTAAAAATTTCAAAAGTTTGGGCTAAGCAGTGCTGGAACCTGGTCACTTTTCTGCAAACCCATTTCTTGCAAATTTTCACAGGTCGGGGGTCATAAAAAATTACAAAATATCAACCAAAAATTCGAAAATATACCAATAATGCAGCTAGATAGATATTTTAATAACAAATTCAGAGAGGTGTTCCACTTTTAAATCGGGTACAAATTTCAAAAGTTATGGGCTAAGCAGTGCTGGGATCTGGTCACTTTTCTGCAAACCCATTTTTTGCAAATTTTGACAGGTCGGGGGTCATAAAAAATTACAAAATATTGACCAAAAATTCGAAAATAAACCAATAATGCAGCTAGATAGATATTCTAATAACAAATTCAGAGAGGTATTCCACTTTTAAATCGGGTAAAAATTTCAAAAGTTTGGGCTAAGCAGTGCTGGGATCTGGTCACTTTTCTGCAAACCCATTTTTTGCAAATTTTGACAGGTCGGAGGTCATAAAAAATTACAAAATATTGACCAAAAATTCGAAAATAAACCAATAATGCAGCTAGATAGATATTTTAATAACAAATTCAGAGTGGTATTCCACTTTTAAATCGGGTAAAAATTTCAAAAGTTATGGGCTAAGCAGTGCTGGGATCTGGTCACTTTTCTGCAAACCCATTTTTTGCAAATTTTGACAGGTCGGGGGTCATAAAAAATTACAAAATATGGACCAAAAATTCGAAAATAAACCAATAATGCAGCTAGATAGATATTCTAATAACAAATTCAGAGAGGTATTCCACTTTTAAATCGGGTAAAAATTTCAAAAGTTTGGGCTAAGCAGTGCTGGGATCTGGTCACTTTTCTGCAAACCCATTTTTTTTTAAATTTTGACAGGTCGGAGGTCATAAAAAATTACAAAATATTAACCTAAAATTCGAAAATAAACCAATAATGCAGCTAGATAGATATTTTAATAACAAATTCAGAGAGGTGTTCCACTTTTAAATCGGGTAAAAATTTCAAAAGTTATGGGCTAAGCAGTGCTGGGATCTGGTCACTTTTCTGCAAACCCATTTTTTGCAAATTTTGACAGGTCGGGGGTCATAAAAATTACAAAATATTGACCAAAAATTCGAAAATAAACCAATAATGCAGCTAGATAGATATTTTAATAACAAATTCAGAGAGGTATTCCACTTTTAAATCGGGTAAAAATTTCAAAAGTTTGGGCTAAGCAGTGCTGGGATCTGGTCACTTTTCTGGAAACCCATTTTTTGCAAATTTTGACAGGTCGGGGGTCATAAAAATTACAAAATATTGACCAAAAATTCGAAAATAAACCAATAATGCAGCTAGATAGATATTTTAATAACAAATTCAGAGTGGTATTCCACTTTTAAATCGGGTAAAAATTTCAAAAGTTATGGGCTAAGCAGTGCTGGGATCTGGTCAATTTTCTGCAAACCCATTTTTTGCAAATTTTGACAAGTCGGGGGTCATAAAAAATTACAAAATATTGACCAAAAATTCGAAAATAAACCAATGATGCAGCTAGATAGATATTCTAATAACAAATTCAGAGAGGTGTTCCACTTTTAAATCGGGTAAAAATTTCAAAAGTTTGGGCTAAGCAGTGCTGGAACCTGGTCACTTTTCTGCAAACCCATTTTTTTGCAAATTTTGACAGGTCGGGGGTCATAAAAATTACAAAATATTGACCAAAAATTCGAAAATAAACCAATAATGCAGCTAGATAGATATTTTAATAACAAATTCAGAGAGGTATTCCACTTTTAAATCGGGTAAAAATTTCAAAAGTTATGGGCTAAGCAGTGCTGGGATCTGGTCACTTTTCTGCAAACCCATTTTTTTTTTAATTTTGACAGGTCGGAGGTCATAAAAAATTACAAAATATTAACCTAAAATTCGAAAATAAACCAATAATGCAGCTAGATAGATATTTTAATAACAAATTCAGAGAGGTATTCCACTTTTAAATCGGGTAAAAATTTCAAAAGTTATGGGCTAAGCAGTGCTGGGATCTGGTCACTTTTCTGGAATCCCATTTTTTGCAAATTTTGACAGGTCGGGGGTCATAAAAAATTACAAAATATTGACCAAAAATTCGAAAATAAACCAATGATGCAGCTAGATAGATATTTTAATAACAAATTCAGAGAGGTGTTCCACTTTTAAATCGGGTAAAAATTTCAAAAGTTTGGGCTAAGCAGTGCTGGAACCTGGTCACTTTTCTGCAAACCCATTTCTTGCAAATTTTCACAGGTCGGGGGTCATAAAAAATTACAAAATATCAACCAAAAATTCGAAAATAAACCAATAATGCAGCTAGATAGATATTTTAATAACAAATTCAGAGAGGTGTTCCACTTTTAAATCGGGTAAAAATTTCAAAAGTTATGGGCTAAGCAGTGCTGGGATCTGGTCACTTTTCTGCAAACCCATTTTTTGCAAATTTTGACAGGTCGGGGGTCATAAAAAATTACAAAATATTGACCAAAAATTCGAAAATAAACCAATAATGCAGCTAGATAGATATCCTAATAACAAATTCAGAGAGGTATTCCACTTTTAAATCGGGTAAAAATTTCAAAAGTTTGGGCTAAGCAGTGCTGGAACCTGGTCACTTTTCTGGAAACCCATTTCTTGCAAATTTTCACAGGTCGGGGGTCATAAAAAATTACAAAATATCAACCAAAAATTCGAAAATAAACCAATAATGCAGCTAGATAGATATTTTAATAACAAATTCAGAGAGGTGTTCCACTTTTAAATCGGGTACAAATTTCAAAAGTTATGGGCTAAGCAGTGCTGGGATCTGGTCACTTTTCTGCAAACCCATTTTTTGCAAATTTTGACAGGTCGGGGGTCATAAAAAATTACAAAATATTGACCAAAAATTCGAAAATAAACCAATAATGCAGCTAGATAGATATTCTAATAACAAATTCAGAGAGGTATTCCACTTTTAAATCGGGTAAAAATTTCAAAAGTTTGGGCTAAGCAGTGCTGGGATCTGGTCACTTTTCTGCAAACCCATTTTTTGCAAATTTTGACAGGTCGGAGGTCATAAAAAATTACAAAATATTGACCAAAAATTCGAAAATAAACCAATAATGCAGCTAGATAGATATTTTAATAACAAATTCAGAGTGGTATTCCACTTTTAAATCGGGTAAAAATTTCAAAAGTTATGGGCTAAGCAGTGCTGGGATCTGGTCACTTTTCTGCAAACCCATTTTTTGCAAATTTTGACAGGTCGGGGGTCATAAAAAATTACAAAATATTGACCAAAAATTCGAAAATAAACCAATAATGCAGCTAGATAGATATTCTAATAACAAAATCAGAGAGGTATTCCACTTTTAAATCGGGTAAAAATTTCAAAAGTTTGGGCTAAGCAGTGCTGGGATCTGGTCACTTTTCTGCAAACCCATTTTTTGCAAATTTTGACAGGTCGGGGGTCATAAGAAATTACAAAATATTGACCAAAAATTCGAAAATAAACCAATAATGCAGCTAGATAGATATTTTAATAACAAATTCAGACAGGTATTCCACTTTTAAATCGGGTAAAAATTTCAAAAGTTTGGGCTAAGCAGTGCTGGGATCTGGTCACTTTTCTGCAAACCCATTTTTTGCAAATTTTGACAGGTCGGAGGTCATAAAAAATTACAAAATATTGACCAAAAATTCGAAAATAAACCAATAATGCAGCTAGATAGATATTCTAATAACAAATTCAGAGAGGTATTCCACTTTTAAATCGGGTAAAAATTTCAAAAGTTATGGGCTAAGCAGTGCTGGGATCTGGTCACTTTTCTGCAAACCCATTTTTTGCAAATTTTGACAGGTCGGGGGGTCATAAAAAATTACAAAATATTGACCAAAAATTCGAAAATAAACCAATAATGCAGCTAGATAGATATTCTAATAACAAATTCAGAGAGGTATTCCACTTTTAAATCGGGTAAAAATTTTAAAAGTTTGGGCTAAGCAGTGCTGGGATCTGGTCACTTTTCTGCAAACCCATTTCTTGCAAATTTTCACAGGTCGGGGGTCATAAAAAATTACAAAATATTGACCAAAAATTCGAAAATAAACCAATGATGCAGCTAGATAGATATTTTAATAACAAATTCAGAGAGGTGTTCCACTTTTAAATCGGGTAAAAATTTCAAAAGTTATGGGCTAAGCAGTGCTGGGATCTGGTCACTTTTCTGCAAACCCATTTTTTTTAAATTTTGACAGGTCGGAGGTCATAAAAAATTACAAAATATTAACCTAATATTCGAAAATAAACCAATAATGCAGCTAGATAGATATTTTAATAACAAATTCAGAGAGGTATTCCACTTTTAAATCGGGTAAAAATTTCAAAAGTTATGGGCTAAGCAGTGCTGGGATCTGGTCACTTTTCTGCAAACCCATTTTTTTTTAAATTTTGACAGGTTGGAGGTCATAAAAAATTACAAAATATTAACCTAAAATTCGAAAATAAACCAATAATGCAGCTAGATAGATATTTTAATAACAAATTCAGAGAGGTGTTCCACTTTTAAATCGGGTAAAAATTTCAAAAGTTATGGGCTAAGCAGTGCTGGGATCTGGTCACTTTTCTGCAAACCCATTTTTTGCAAATTTTGACAGGTCGGGGGTCAAAAAAATTACAAAATATTGACCAAAAATTCGAAAATAAACCAATAATGCAGCTAGATAGATATTTTCATAACAAATTCAGAGAGGTATTCCACTTTTAAATCGGGTAAAAATTTCAAAAGTTTGGGCTAAGCAGTGCTGGGATCTGGTCACTTTTCTGCAAACCCATTTCTTGCAAATTTTCACAGGTCGGGGGTCATAAAAAATTACAAAATATCAACCAAAAATTCGAAAATAAACCAATAATCCAGCTAGATAGATATTTTAATAACAAATTCAGAGTGGTATTCCACTTTTAAATCGGGTAAAAATTTCAAAAGTTATGGGCTAAGCAGTGCTGGGATCTGGTCAATTTTCTGCAAACCCATTTTTTGCAAATTTTGACAAGTCGGGGGTCATAAAAAATTACAAAATATTGACCAAAAATTCGAAAATAAACCAATGATGCAGCTAGATAGATATTTTAATAACAAATTCAGAGAGGTGTTCCACTTTTAAATCGGGTAAAAATTTCAAAAGTTATGGGCTAAGCAGTGCTGGGATCTGGTCACTTTTCTGCAAACCCATTTTTTGCAAATTTTGACAGGTCGGGGTCATAAAAATTACAAAATATTGACCAAAAATTCGAAAATAAACCAATAATGCAGCTAGATAGATATTTTAATAACAAATTCAGAGAGGTATTCCACTTTTAAATCGGGTAAACATTTCAAAAGTTTGGGCTAAGCAGTGCTGGGATCTGGTCACTTTTCTGCAAACCCATTTTTTTTTAAATTTTGACAGGTCGGAGGTCATAAAAAAATTACAAAATATTAACCTAAAATTCGAAAATAAACCAATAATGCAGCTAGATAGATATTTTAATAACAAATTCAGAGAGGTATTCCACTTTTAAATCGGGTAAAAATTTCAAAAGTTATGGGCTAAGCAGTGCTGGGATCTGGTCACTTTTCTGCAAACCCATTTTTTTTTAATTTTGACAGGTCGGAGGTCATAAAAAATTACAAAATATTAACCTAAAATTCGAAAATAAACCAATAATGCAGCTAGATAGATATTTTAATAACAAATTCAGAGAGGTGTTCCACTTTTAAATCGGGTAAAAATTTCAAAAGTTATGGGCTAAGCAGTGCTGGGATCTGGTCACTTTTCTGCAAACCCATTTTTTGCAAATTTTGACAGGTCGGGGGTCATAAAAAATTACAAAATATCAACCAAAAATTCGAAAATAAACCAATGATGCAGCTAGATAGATATTTTAATAACAAATTCAGAGAGGTGTTCCACTTTTAAATCGGGTAAAAATTTCAAAAGTTTGGGCTAAGCAGTGCTGGAACCTGGTCACTTTTCTGCAAACCCATTTCTTGCAAATTTTCACAGGTCGGGGGTCATAAAAAATTACAAAATATTGACCAAAAATTCGAAAATAAACCAATAATGCAGCTAGATAGATATTTTAATAACAAATTCAGAGTGGTATTCCACTTTTAAATCGGGTAAAAATTTCAAAAGTTATGGGCTAAGCAGTGCTGGGATCTGGTCAATTTTCTGCAAACCCATTTTTTGCAAATTTTGACAGGTCGGGGGTCATAAAAAATTACAAAATATTGACCAAAAATTCGAAAATAAACCAATAATGCAGCTAGATAGATATTTTAATAACAAATTCAGAGAGGTATTCCACTTTTAAATCGGGTAAAAATTTCAAAAGTTAAGGGCTAAGCAGTGCTGGGTTCTGGTCACTTTTATGGAAACCCATTTTTTGCAAATTTTGACAGGTCGGGGGTCATAAAAAAGTACAAAATATTCACCAAAAATTCGAAAATAAACCAATAATGCAGCTAGATAGATATTCTAATAACAAATTCAGAGAGGTATTCCACTTTTAAATCGGGTACAAATTTCAAAAGTTATGGGCTAAGCAGTGCTGGGATCTGGTCACTTTTCTGCAAACCCATTTTTTGCAAATTTTGACAGGTCGGGGGTCATAAAAAATTACAAAATATTGACCAAAAATTCGAAAATAAACCAATAATGCAGCTAGATAGATATTTTAATAACAAATTCAGAGAGGTATTCCACTTTTAAATCGGGTAAAAATTTCAAAAGTTTGGGCTAAGCAGTGCTGGGATCTGGTCACTTTTCTGCAAACCCATTTTTTTGCAAATTTTGACAGGTCGGGGGTCATAAAAAATTACAAAATATTGACCAAAAATTCGAAAATAAACCAATAATGCAGCTAGATAGATATTTTAATAACAAATTCAGAGTGGTATTCCACTTTTAAATCGGGTAAAAATTTCAAAAGTTATGGGCTAAGCAGTGCTGGGATCTGGTCAATTTTCTGCAAACCCATTTTTTGCAAATTTTGACAAGTCGGGGGTCATAAAAAATTACAAAATATTGACCAAAAATTCGAAAATAAACCAATGATGCAGCTAGATAGATATTTTAATAACAAATTCAGAGAGGTGTTCCACTTTTAAATCGGGTAAAAATTTCAAAAGTTATGGGCTAAGCAGTGCTGGAACCTGGTCACTTTTCTGCAAACCCATTTCTTGCAAATTTTCACAGGTCGGGGGTCATAAAAAATTACAAAATATCAACCAAAAATTCGAAAATAAACCAATAATACAGCTAGATAGATATTTTAATAACAAATTCAGAGAGGTATTCCACTTTTAAATCGGGTAAAAATTTCAAAAGTTAAGGGCTAAGCAGTGCTGGGATCTGGTCACTTTTCTGCAAACCCATTTTTTGCAAATTTTGACAGGTCGGGGGTCATAAAAAATTACAAAATATTGACCAAAAATTCGAAAATAAACCAATAATGCAGCTAGATAGATATTCTAATAACAAATTCAGAGAGGTATTCCACTTTTAAATCGGGTAAAAATTTCAAAAGTTTGGGCTAAGCAGTGCTGGGATCTGGTCACTTTTCTGCAAACCCATTTTTTGCAAATTTTGACAGGTCGGGGGTCATAAAAAATTACAAAATATTGACCAAAAATTCGAAAATAAACCAATAATGCAGCTAGATAGATATTTTAATAACAAATTCAGAGAGGTATTCCACTTTTAAATCGGGTAAAAATTTCAAAAGTTATGGGCTAAGCAGTGCTGGGATCTGGTCAATTTTCTGCAAACCCATTTTTTGCAAATTTTGACAGGTCGGTCGTCATAAAAAATTACAAAATATTGACCAAAAATTCGAAAATAAACCAATAATGCAGCTAGATAGATATTCTAATAACAAATTCAGAGAGGTATTCCACTTTTAAATCGGGTAAAAATTTCAAAAGTTTGGGCTAAGCAGTGCTGGGATCTGGTCACTTTTCTGGAAACCCATTTTTTGCAAATTTTGACAGGTCGGGGGTCATAAAAATTACAAAATATTGACCAAAAATTCAAAAATAAACCAATAATGCAGCTAGATAGATATTTTAATAACAAATTCAGAGTGGTATTCCACTTTTAAATCGGGTAAAAATTTCAAAAGTTTGGGCTAAGCAGTGCTGGGATCTGGTCACTTTTCTGCAAACCCATTTTTTCCAAATTTTGACAAGTCGGGGGTCATAAAAAATTACAAAATATTGACCAAAAATTCGAAAATAAACCAATGATGCAGCTAGATAGATATTTTAATAACAAATTCAGAGAGGTGTTCCACTTTTAAATTGGGTAAAAATTTCAAAAGTTATGGGCTAAGCAGTGCTGGGACCTGGTCACTTTTCTGCAAACCCATTTCTTGCAAATTTTGACAGGTCGGGGGGTCATAAAAATTACAAAATATTGACCAAAAATTCGAAAATAAACCAATAATGCAGCTAGATAGATATTTTAATAACAAATTCAGAGAGGTATTCCACTTTTAAATCGGGTAAAAATTTCAAAAGTTATGGGCTAAGCAGTGCTGGGATCTGGTCACTTTTCTGCAAACCCATTTTTTTTAAATTTTGACAGGTCGGAGGTCATAAAAAATTACAAAATATTAACCTAAAATTCGAAAATAAACCAATAATGCAGCTAGATAGATATTTTAATAACAAATTCAGAGAGGTATTCCACTTTTAAATCGGGTAAAAATTTCAAAAGTTATGGGCTAAGCAGTGCTGGGATCTGGTCACTTTTCTGCAAACCCATTTTTTGCAAATTTTGACAGGTCGGGGGTCATAAAAAATTACAAAATATTGACCAAAAATTCGAAAATAAACCAATAATGCAGCTAGATAGATATTTTAATAACAAATTCAGAGTGGTATTCCACTTTTAAATCGGGTAAAAATTTCAAAAGTTATGGGCTAAGCAGTGCTGGGATCTGGTCAATTTTCTGCAAACCCATTTTTTGCAAATTTTGACAAGTCGGGGGTCATAAAAAATTAAAAATATTGACCAAAAATTCGAAAATAAACCAATAATGCAGCTAGATAGATATTTTAATAACAAATTCAGAGAGGTATTCCACTTTTAAATCGGGTAAAAATTTCAAAAGGTTTGGGCTAAGCAGTGCTGGGATCTGGTCACTTTTCTGCAAACCCATTTCTTGCAAATTTTCACAGGTCGGGGGTCATAAAAAATTACAAAATATCAACCAAAAATTCGAAAATAAACCAATAATGCAGCTAGATAGATATTTTAATAACAAATTCAGAGAGGTATTCCACTTTTAAATCGGGTAAAAATTTCAAAAGTTTGGGCTAAGCAGTGCTGGGATCTGGTCACTTTTCTGCAAACCCATTTTTTGCAAATTTTGACAAGTCGGGGGTCATAAAAAATTACAAAATATTGACCAAAAATTCGAAAATAAACCAATAATGCAGCTAGATAGATATTCTAATAACAAATTCAGAGAGGTATTCCACTTTTAAATCGGGTAAAAATTTCAAAAGTTTGGGCTAAGCAGTGCTGGGATCTGGTCACTTTTCTGCAAACCCATTTTTTGCAAATTTTGACAAGTCGGGGGTCATAAAAAATTACAAAATATTGACCAAAAATTCGAAAATAAACCAATAATGCAGCTAGATAGATATTTTAATAACAAATTCAGAGAGGTATTCCACTTTTAAATCGGGTAAAAATTTCAAAAGGTTTGGGATAAGCAGTGCTGGGATCTGGTCACTTTTCTGCAAACCCATTTCTTGCAAATTTTGACAGGTCGGTGGTCATAAAAATTACAAAATATTGACCAAAAATTCGAAAATAAACCAATAATGCAGCTAGATAGATACTTTAATAACAAATTCAGAGAGGTATTCCACTTTTAAATCGGGTAAAAATTTCAAAAGTTATGGGCTAAGCAGTGCTGGGATCTGGTCACTTTTCTGCAAACCCATTTTTTTTTAAATTTTGACAGGTCGGAGGTCATAAAAAATTACAAAATATTAACCTAAAATTCGAAAATAAACCAATAATGCAGCTAGATAGATATTTTAATAACAAATTCAGAGAGGTATTCCACTTTTAAATCGGGTAAAAATTTCAAAAGTTATGGGCTAAGCAGTGCTGGAACCTGGTCACTTTTCTGCAAACCCATTTCTTGCAAATTTTCACAGGTCGGGGGTCATAAAAAATTACAAAATATCAACCAAAAATTCGAAAATAAACCAATAATGCAGCTAGATAGATATTTTAATAACAAATTCAGAGAGGTGTTCCACTTTTAAATCGGGTAAAAATTTCAAAAGTTATGGGCTAAGCAGTGCTGGGATCTGGTCACTTTTCTGCAAACCCATTTTTTGCAAATTTTGACAGGTCGGGGGTCATAAAAAATTACAAAATATTGACCAAAAATTCGAAAATAAACCAATAATGCAGCTAGATAGATATTCTAATAACAAATTCAGAGAGGTATTCCACTTTTAAATCGGGTAAAAATTTCAAAAGTTTGGGCTAAGCAGTGCTGGGATCTGGTCACTTTTCTGCAAACCCATTTTTTGCAAATTTTGACAAGTCGGGGGTCATAAAAAATTAAAAAATATTGACCAAAAATTCGAAAATAAACCAATAATGCAGCTAGATAGATATTTTAATAACAAATTCAGAGAGGTATTCCACTTTTAAATCGGGTAAAAATTTCAAAAGGTTTGGGATAAGCAGTGCTGGGATCTGGTCACTTTTCTGCAAACCCATTTCTTTCAAATTTTCACAGGTCGGGGGTCATAAAAAATTACAAAATATTGACCAAAAATTCGAAAATAAACCAATAATGCAGCTAGATAGATATTTTAATAACAAATTCAGAGAGGTGTTCCACTTTTAAATCGGGTAAAAATTTCAAAAGTTATGGGCTAAGCAGTGCTGGGATCTGGTCACTTTTCTGCAAACCCATTTTTTGCAAATTTTGACAGGTCGGGGGTCATAAAAAATTACAAAATATTGACCAAAAATTCGAAAATAAACCAATAATGCAGCTAGATAGATATTCTAATAACAAATTCAGAGAGGTATTCCACTTTTAAATCGGGTAAAAATTTCAAAAGTTTGGGCTAAGCAGTGCTGGAACCTGGTCACTTTTCTGCAAACCCATTTTTTGCAAATTTTGACAGGTCGGGGGTCATAAAAATTACAAAATATTGACCAAAAATTCGAAAATAAACCAATAATGCAGCTAGATAGATATTTTAATAACAAATTCAGAGAGGTATTCCACTTTTAAATCGGGTAAAAATTTCAAAAGCTATGGGCTAAGCAGGGCTGGGATCTGGTCACTTTTCTGCAAACCCATTTTTTTTTAATTTTGACAGGTCGGAGGTCATAAAAAATTACAAAATATTAACCTAAAATTCGAAAATAAACCAATAATGCAGCTAGATAGATATTTTAATAACAAATTCAGAGAGGTATTCCACTTTTAAATCGGGTAAAAATTTCAAAAGTTATGGGCTAAGCAGTGCTGGGATCTGGTCACTTTTCTGGAAACCCATTTTTTGCAAATTTTGACAGGTCGGGGGTCATAAAAAATTACAAAATATTGACCAAAAATTCGAAAATAAACCAATAATGCAGCTAGATAGATATTTTAATAACAAATTTAGAGTGGTATTCCACTTTTAAATCGGGTAAAAATTTCAAAAGTTATGGGCTAAGCAGTGCTGGGATCTGGTAAATTTTCTGCAAACCCATTTTTTGCAAATTTTGACAAGTCGGGGGTCATAAAAAATTACAAAATATTGACCAAAAATTCGAAAATAAACCAATGATGCAGCTAGATAGATATTTTAATAACAAATTCAGAGAGGTGTTCCACTTTTAAATCGGGTAAAAATTTCAAAAGTTTGGGCTAAGCAGTGCTGGAACCTGGTCACTTTTCTGCAAACCCATTTTTAGCAAATTTTGACAGGTCGGGGGTCATAAAAAATTACAAAATATTGACCAAAAATTCGAAAATAAACCAATAATGCAGCTAGATAGATATTTTAATAACAAATTCAGAGTGGTATTCCACTTTTAAATCGGGTAAAAATTTCAAAAGTTATGGGCTAAGCAGTGCTGGGATCTGGTCAATTTTCTGCAAACCCATTTTTTGCAAATTTTCACAGGTCGGGGGTCATAAAAAATTACAAAATATCAACCAAAAATTCGAAAATAAACCAATAATGCAGCTAGATAGATATTTTAATAACAAATTCAGAGAGGTGTTCCACTTTTAAATCGGGTAAAAATTTCAAAAGTTTGGGCTAAGCAGTGCTGGAACCTGGTCACTTTTCTGCAAACCCATTTCTTGCAAATTTTCACAGGTCGGGGGTCATATAAAATTACAAAATATCAACCAAAAATTCGAAAATATACCAATAATGCAGCTAGATAGATATTCTAATAACAAATTCAGAGAGGTGTTCCACTTTTAAATCGGGTAAAAATTTCAAAAGTTATGGGCTAAGCAGTGCTGGGATCTGGTCACTTTTCTGCAAACCCATTTTTTGCAAATTTTGACAGGTCGGGGGTCATAAAAAATTACAAAATATTGACCAAAAATTCGAAAATAAACCAATGATGCAGCTAGATAGATATTTTAATAACAAATTCAGAGAGGTATTCCACTTTTAAATCGGGTAAAAATTTCAAAAGTTTGGGCTAAGCAGTGCTGGGATCTGGTCACTTTTCTGCAAACCCATTTTTTGCAAATTTTGACAGGTCGGGGGTCATAAAAAATTACAAAATATTGACCAAAAATTCGAAAATAAACCAATAATGCAGCTAGATAGATATTCTAATAACAAATTCAGAGAGGTATTCCACTTTTAAATCGGGTAAAAATTTCAAAAGTTTGGGCTAAGCAGTGCTGGGATCTGGTCACTTTTCTGCAAACCCATTTTTTGCAAATTTTGACAGGTCGGGGGTCATAAAAAATTACAAAATATTGACCAAAAATTCGAAAATAAACCAATGATGCAGCTAGATAGATATTTTAATAACAAATTCAGAGAGGTATTCCACTTTTAAATCGGGTAAAAATTTCAAAAGTTATGGGCTAAGCAGTGCTGGGATCTGGTCACTTTTCTGCAAACCCATTTCTTGCAAATTTTCACAGGTCGGGGGTCATAAAAAATTACAAAATATCAACCAAAAATTCGAAAATAAACCAATAATGCAGCTAGATAGATATTTTAATAACAAATTCAGAGAGGTGTTCCACTTTTAAATCGGGTAAAAATTTCAAAAGTTATGGGCTAAGCAGTGCTGGGATCTGGTCACTTTTCTGCAAACCCATTTTTTTTAAATTTTGACAGGTCGGAGGTCATAAAAAATTACAAAATATTAACCTAAAATTCGAAAATAAACCAATAATGCAGCTAGATAGATATTTTAATAACAAATTCAGAGAGGTATTCCACTTTTAAATCGGGTAAAAATTTCAAAAGTTATGGGCTAAGCAGTGCTGGGATCTGGTCACTTTTCTGCAAACCCATTTTTTGCAAATTTTAACAAGTCGGGGGTCATAAAAA
The DNA here is from genome assembly GCF_018152265.1 of Drosophila ficusphila. Lineage (NCBI taxonomy): Eukaryota > Metazoa > Arthropoda > Insecta > Diptera > Drosophilidae > Drosophila > Drosophila ficusphila. The sequence goes on from NW_025064236.1 coordinate 39,620, forward strand.
ACTACAAAATATTGACCAAAAATTCGAAAATAAACCAATAATGCAGCTAGATAGATATTTTAATAACAAATTCAGAGAGGTATTCCACTTTTAAATCGGGTAAAAATTTCAAAAGTTATGGGCTAAGCAGTGCTGGGATCAGGTCACTTTTCTGCAAACCCATTTTTTGCAAATTTTGACAGGTCGGGGATCATAGAAAATGACGAAACATTGACCAAAAATTCGAAAATAAACCAATGATGTAGCTAGATAGATATTTTAATAACAAATTCAGAGAGGCATTCCACTTTTAAATCGGGTAAAAATTTCAAAAGTTATGGGATAAGCAGTGCTGGGATCTGGTCACTTTTCTGCAAACCCATTTTTTTGCAAATTTTGACAGGTCGGGTGTCATAAAAAATTACAAAATATTGACCAAAAATTCGAAAATAAACCAATAATGCAGCTAGATAGATATTCTAATAACAAATTCAGAGAGGTATTCCACTTTTAAATCGGGTAAAAATTTCAAAAGTTTGGGCTAAGCAGTGCTGGGATCTGGTCACTTTTCTGCAAACCCATTTTTTGCAAATTTTGACAAGTCGGGGGTCATAAAAAATTAAAAAATATTGACCAAAAATTCGAAAATAAACCAATAATGCAGCTAGATAGATATTTTAATAACAAATTCAGAGAGGTATTCCACTTTTAAATCGGGTAAAAATTTCAAAAGGTTTGGGATAAGCAGTGCTGGGATCTGGTCACTTTTCTGCAAACCCATTTCTTTCAAATTTTCACAGGTCGGGGGTCATAAAAAATTACAAAATATTGACCAAAAATTCGAAAATAAACCAATAATGCAGCTAGATAGATATTTTAATAACAAATTCAGAGAGGCATTCCACTTTTAAATCGGGTAAAAATTTCAAAAGTTATGGGCTAAGCAGTGCTGGGATCTGGTCACTTTTCTGCAAACCCATTTTTTGCAAATTTTGACAGGTCGGGGGTCATAAAAAATTACAAAATATTGACCAAAAATTCGAAAATAAACCAATAATGCAGCTAGATAGATATTCTAATAACAAATTCAGAGAGGTATTCCACTTTTAAATCGGGTAAAAATTTCAAAAGTTTGGGCTAAGCAGTGCTGGAACCTGGTCACTTTTCTGCAAACCCATTTTTTGCAAATTTTGACAGGTCGGGGGTCATAAAAATTACAAAATATTGACCAAAAATTCGAAAATAAACCAATAATGCAGCTAGATAGATATTTTAATAACAAATTCAGAGAGGTATTCCACTTTTAAATCGGGTAAAAATTTCAAAAGCTATGGGCTAAGCAGGGCTGGGATCTGGTCACTTTTCTGCAAACCCATTTTTTTTTAATTTTGACAGGTCGGAGGTCATAAAAAATTACAAAATATTAACCTAAAATTCAAAAATAAACCAATAATGCAGCTAGATAGATATTTTAATAACAAATTCAGAGAGGTATTCCACTTTTAAATCGGGTAAAAATTTCAAAAGTTATGGGCTAAGCAGTGCTGGGATCTGGTCACTTTTCTGGAAACCCATTTTTTGCAAATTTTGACAGGTCGGGGGGTCATAAAAAATTACAAAATATTGACCAAAAATTCGAAAATAAACCAATAATGCAGCTAGATAGATATTTTAATAACAAATTTAGAGTGGTATTCCACTTTTAAATCGGGTAAAAATTTCAAAAGTTATGGGCTAAGCAGTGCTGGGATCTGGTCAATTTTCTGCAAACCCATTTTTTGCAAATTTTGACAAGTCGGGGGTCATAAAAAATTACAAAATATTGACCAAAAATTCGAAAATAAACCAATGATGCAGCTAGATAGATATTTTAATAACAAATTCAGAGAGGTGTTCCACTTTTAAATCGGGTAAAAATTTCAAAAGTTTGGGCTAAGCAGTGCTGGAACCTGGTCACTTTTCTGCAAACCCATTTTTAGCAAATTTTGACAGGTCGGGGGTCATAAAAAATTACAAAATATTGACCAAAAATTCGAAAATAAACCAATAATGCAGCTAGATAGATATTTTAATAACAAATTCAGAGTGGTATTCCACTTTTAAATCGGGTAAAAATTTCAAAAGTTATGGGCTAAGCAGTGCTGGGATCTGGTCAATTTTCTGCAAACCCATTTTTTGCAAATTTTCACAGGTCGGGGGTCATAAAAAATTACAAAATATTGACCAAAAATTCGAAAATAAACCAATAATGCAGCTAGATAGATATTTTAATAACAAATTCAGAGAGGTGTTCCACTTTTAAATCGGGTAAAAATTTCAAAAGTTTGGGCTAAGCAGTGCTGGAACCTGGTCACTTTTCTGCAAACCCATTTCTTGCAAATTTTCACAGGTCGGGGGTCATATAAAATTACAAAATATCAACCAAAAATTCGAAAATATACCAATAATGCAGCTAGATAGATATTCTAATAACAAATTCAGAGAGGTGTTCCACTTTTAAATCGGGTAAAAATTTCAAAAGTTATGGGCTAAGCAGTGCTGGGATCTGGTCACTTTTTCTGCAAACCCATTTTTTGCAAATTTTGACAGGTCGGGGGTCATAAAAAATTACAAAATATTGACCAAAAATTCGAAAATAAACCAATGATGCAGCTAGATAGATATTCTAATAACAAATTCAGAGAGGTATTCCACTTTTAAATCGGGTAAAAATTTCAAAAGTTTGGGCTAAGCAGTGCTGGGATCTGGTCACTTTTCTGCAAACCCATTTTTTGCAAATTTTGACAGGTCGGGGGTCATAAAAAATTACAAAATATTGACCAAAAATTCGAAAATAAACCAATAATGCAGCTAGATAGATATTCTAATAACAAATTCAGAGAGGTATTCCACTTTTAAATCGGGTAAAAATTTCAAAAGTTTGGGCTAAGCAGTGCTGGGATCTGGTCACTTTTCTGCAAACCCATTTTTTGCAAATTTTGACAGGTCGGGGGTCATAAAAAATTACAAAATATTGACCAAAAATTCGAAAATAAACCAATGATGCAGCTAGATAGATATTTTAATAACAAATTCAGAGAGGTATTCCACTTTTAAATCGGGTAAAAATTTCAAAAGTTATGGGCTAAGCAGTGCTGGGATCTGGTCACTTTTCTGCAAACCCATTTCTTGCAAATTTTCACAGGTCGGGGGTCATAAAAAATTACAAAATATCAACCAAAAATTCGAAAATAAACCAATAATGCAGCTAGATAGATATTTTAATAACAAATTCAGAGAGGTGTTCCACTTTTAAATCGGGTAAAAATTTCAAAAGTTATGGGCTAAGCAGTGCTGGGATCTGGTCACTTTTCTGCAAACCCATTTTTTTTTAAATTTTGACAGGTCGGAGGTCATAAAAAATTACAAAATATTAACCTAAAATTCGAAAATAAACCAATAATGCAGCTAGATAGATATTTTAATAACAAATTCAGAGAGGTATTCCACTTTTAAATCGGGTAAAAATTTCAAAAGTTATGGGCTAAGCAGTGCTGGGATCTGGTCACTTTTCTGCAAACCCATTTTTTTTTAAATTTTGACAGGTTGGAGGTCATAAAAAATTACAAAATATTAACCTAAAATTCGAAAATAAACCAATAATGCAGCTAGATAGATATTTTAATAACAAATTCAGAGAGGTGTTCCACTTTTAAATCGGGTAAAAATTTCAAAAGTTATGGGCTAAGCAGTGCTGGGATCTGGTCACTTTTCTGCAAACCCATTTTTTGCAAATTTTGACAGGTCGGGGGTCATAAAAATTACAAAATATTGACCAAAAATTCGAAAATAAACCAATAATGCAGCTAGATAGATATTTTAATAACAAATTCAGAGAGGTATTCCACTTTTAAATCGGGTAAAAATTTCAAAAGTTTGGGCTAAGCAGTGCTGGGATCTGGTCACTTTTCTGCAAACCCATTTCTTGCAAATTTTCACAGGTCGGGGGTCATAAAAAATTACAAAATATCAACCAAAAATTCGAAAATAAACCAATAATGCAGCTAGATAGATATTTTAATAACAAATTCAGAGAGGTATTCCACTTTTAAATCGGGTAAACATTTCAAAAGTTTGGGCTAAGCAGTGCTGGGATCTGGTCACTTTTCTGCAAACCCATTTTTTGCAAATTTTGACAGGTCGGGGGTCATAAAAAATTACAAAATATTGACCAAAAATTCGAAAATAAACCAATAATGCAGCTAGATAGATATTCTAATAACAAATTCAGAGAGGTATTCCACTTTTAAATCGGGTAAAAATTTCAAAAGTTTGGGCTAAGCAGTGCTGGGATCTGGTCACTTTTCTGCAAACCCATTTTTTGCAAATTTTGACAGGTCGGGGGTCATAAAAAATTACAAAATATTGACCAAAAATTCGAAAATAAACCAATAATGCAGCTAGATAGATATTTTAATAACAAATTCAGAGTGGTATTCCACTTTTAAATCGGGTAAAAATTTCAAAAGTTATGGGCTAAGCAGTGCTGGGATCTGGTCACTTTTCTGCAAACCCATTTTTTTTTAAATTTTGACAAGTCGGGGGTCATAAAAAATTACAAAATATTGACCAAAAATTCGAAAATAAACCAATGATGCAGCTAGATAGATATTTTAATAACAAATTCAGAGAGGTGTTCCACTTTTAAATCGGGTAAAAATTTCAAAAGTTTGGGCTAAGCAGTGCTGGAACCTGGTCACTTTTCTGCAAACCCATTTCTTGCAAATTTTCACAGGTCGGGGGTCATAAAAAATTACAAAATATCAACCAAAAATTCGAAAATAAACCAATAATGCAGCTAGATAGATATTTTAATAACAAATTCAGAGAGGTATTCCACTTTTAAATCGGGTAAACATTTCAAAAGTTATGGGCTAAGCAGTGCTGGGATCTGGTCACTTTTCTGCAAACCCATTTTTTGCAAATTTTGACAGGTCGGGGGTCATAACAAATTACAAAATATTGACCAAAAATTCGAAAATAAACCAATAATGCAGCTAGATAGATATTCTAATAACAAATTCAGAGAGGTATTCCACTTTTAAATCGGGTAAAAATTTCAAAAGTTTGGGCTAAGCAGTGCTGGGATCTGGTCACTTTTCTGCAAACCCATTTTTTGCAAATTTTGACAGGTCGGGGGGTCATAAAAAATTACAAAATATTGACCAAAAATTCGAAAATAAACCAATAATGCAGCTAGATAGATAGTTTAATAACAAATTCAGAGTGGTATTCCACTTTTAAATCGGGTAAAAATTTCAAAAGTTATGGGCTAAGCAGTGCTGGGATCTGGTCAATTTTCTGCAAACCCATTTTTTGCAAATTTTGACAGGTCGGGGGTCATAAAAAATTACAAAATATTGACCAAAAATTCGAAAATAAACCAATAATGCAGCTAGATAGATATTCTAATAACAAATTCAGAGAGGTATTCCACTTTTAAATCGGGTAAAAATTTCAAAAGTTTGGGCTAAGCAGTGCTGGGATCTGGTCACTTTTCTGCAAACCCATTTTTTGCAAATTTTGACAGGTCGGGGGTCATAAAAAATTACAAAATATTGACAAAAATTCGAAAATAAACCAATGATGCAGCTAGATAGATATTTTAATAACAAATTCAGAGAGGTATTCCACTTTTAAATCGGGTAAAAATTTCAAAAGTTATGGGCTAAGCAGTGCTGGGATCTGGTCACTTTTCTGCAAACCCATTTCTTGCAAATTTTCACAGGTTGGGGGTCATAAAAAATTACAAAATATAAACCAATAATGCAGCTAGATAGATATTTTAATAACAAATTCAGAGAGGTGTTCCACTTTTAAATCGGGTAAAAATTTCAAAAGTTATGGGCTAAGCAGTGCTGGGATCTGGTCACTTTTCTGCAAACCCATTTTTTTTTAAATTTTGACAGGTCGGAGGTCATAAAAAATTACAAAATATTAACCTAAAATTCGAAAATAAACCAATAATGCAGCTAGATAGATATTTTAATAACAAATTCAGAGAGGTATTCCACTTTTAAATCGGGTAAAAATTTCAAAAGTTATGGGCTAAGCAGTGCTGGGATCTGGTCACTTTTCTGCAAACCCATTTTTTTTTAAATTTTGACAGGTCGGAGGTCATAAAAAATTACAAAATATTAACCTAAAATTCGAAAATAAACCAATAATGCAGCTAGATAGATATTTTAATAACAAATTCAGAGAGGTCTTCCACTTTTAAATCGGGTAAAAATTTCAAAAGTTATGGGCTAAGCAGTGCTGGGATCTGGTCACTTTTCTGCAAACCCATTTTTTGCAAATTTTGACAGGTCGGGGGTCATAAAAATTTCAAAATATTGACCAAAAATTCGAAAATAAACCAATAATGCAGCTAGATAGATATTTTAATAACAAATTCAGAGAGGTCTTCCACTTTTAAATCGGGTAAAAATTTCAAAAGTTTGGGCTAAGCAGTGCTGGGATCTGGTCACTTTTCTGGAAACCCATTTTTTGCAAATTTTGACAGGTCGGGGGTCATAAAAAAATTACAAAATATTGACCAAAAATTCGAAAATAAACCAATAATGCAGCTAAATAGATATTTTAATAACAAATTCAGAGTGGTATTCCACTTTTAAATCGGGTAAAAATTTCAAAAGTTATGGGCTAAGCAGTGCTGGGATCTGGTCAATTTTCTGCAAACCCATTTTTTGCAAATTTTGACAAGTCGGGGGTCATAAAAAATTACAAAATATTGACCAAAAATTCGAAAATAAACCAATGATGCAGCTAGATAGATATTTTAATAACAAATTCAGAGAGGTGTTCCACTTTTAAATCGGGTAAAAATTTCAAAAGTTATGGGCTAAGCAGTGCTGGGATCTGGTCACTTTTCTGCAAACCCATTTTTTGCAAATTTTGACAGGTCGGGGGTCATAAAAATTACAAAATATTGACCAAAAATTCGAAAATAAACCAATAATGCAGCTAGATAGATATTTTAATAACAAATTCAGAGAGGTATTCCGCTTTTAAATCGGGTAAAAATTTCAAAAGTTTGGGCTAAGCAGTGCTGGGATCTGGTCACTTTTCTGCAAACCCATTTTTTGCAAATTTTGACAGGTCGGGGGTCATAAAAAATTACAAAATATTCCACTTTTAAATCGGGTAAAAATTTCAAAAGTTATGGGCTAAGCAGTGCTGGGATCTGGTCAATTTTCTGCAAACCCATTTTTTGCAAATTTTGACAAGTCGGGGGTCATAACAAATTACAAAATATTGACCAAAAATTCGAAAATAAACCAATGATGCAGCTAGATAGATATTTTAATAACAAATTCAGAGAGGTGTTCCACTTTTAAATCGGGTAAAAATTTCAAAAGTTTGGGCTAAGCAGTGCTGGAACCTGGTCACTTTTCTGCAAACCCATTTCTTGCAAATTTTCACAGGTCGGGGGTCATAAAAAATTACAAAATATCAACCAAAAATTCGAAAATAAACCAATAATGCAGCTAGATAGATATTTTAATAACAAATTCAGAGAGGTATTCCACTTTTAAATCGGGTAAAAATTTCAAAAGTTATGGGCTAAGCAGTGCTGGGATCTGGTCACTTTTCTGCAAACCCATTTTTTTTTAAATTTTGACAGGTCGGAGGTCATAAAAAATTACAAAATATTAACCTAAAATTCGAAAATAAACCAATAATGCAGCTAGATAGATATTTTAATAACAAATTCAGAGAGGTCTTCCACTTTTAAATCGGGTAAAAATTTCAAAAGTTATGGGCTAAGCAGTGCTGGGATCTGGTCACTTTTCTGCAAACCCATTTTTTGCAAATTTTGACAGGTCGGGGGTCATAACAAATTACAAAATATTGACCAAAAATTCGAAAATAAACCAATAATGCAGCTAGATAGATATTTTAATAACAAATTCAGAGAGGTATTCCACTTTTAAATCGGGTAAAAATTTCAAAAGTTTGGGCTAAGCAGTGCTGGGATCTGGTCACTTTTCTGCAAACCCATTTTTTGCAAATTTTGACAGGTCGGGGGTCATAAAAAATTACAAAATATTGACCAAAAATTCGAAAATAAACCAATAATGCAGCTAGATAGATATTTTAATAACAAATTCAGAGTGGTATTCCACTTTTAAATCGGGTAAAAATTTCAAAAGTTATGGGCTAAGCAGTGCTGGGATCTGGTCAATTTTCTGCAAACCCATTTTTTGCAAATTTTGACAGGTCGGGGGTCATAAAAAATTACAAAATATTGACCAAAAATTCGAAAATAAACCAATAATGCAGCTAGATAGATATTCTAATAACAAATTCAGAGAGGTATTCCACTTTTAAATCGGGTAAAAATTTCAAAAGTTTGGGCTAAGCAGTGCTGGGATCTGGTCACTTTTCTGCAAACCCATTTTTTGCAAATTTTGACAGGTCGGGGGTCATAAAAAATTACAAAATATTGACAAAAATTCGAAAATAAACCAATGATGCAGCTAGATAGATATTTTAATAACAAATTCAGAGAGGTATTCCACTTTTAAATCGGGTAAAAATTTCAAAAGTTATGGGCTAAGCAGTGCTGGGATCTGGTCACTTTTCTGCAAACCCATTTCTTGCAAATTTTCACAGGTTGGGGGGTCATAAAAAATTACAAAATATAAACCAATAATGCAGCTAGATAGATATTTTAATAACAAATTCAGAGAGGTGTTCCACTTTTAAATCGGGTAAAAATTTCAAAAGTTATGGGCTAAGCAGTGCTGGGATCTGGTCACTTTTCTGCAAACCCATTTTTTTTTAAATTTTGACAGGTCGGAGGTCATAAAAAATTACAAAATATTAACCTAAAATTCGAAAATAAACCAATAATGCAGCTAGATAGATATTTTAATAACAAATTCAGAGAGGTATTCCACTTTTAAATCGGGTAAAAATTTCAAAAGTTATGGGCTAAGCAGTGCTGGGATCTGGTCACTTTTCTGCAAACCCATTTTTTTTAAATTTTGACAGGTCGGAGGTCATAAAAAATTACAAAATATTAACCTAAAATTCGAAAATAAACCAATAATGCAGCTAGATAGATATTTTAATAACAAATTCAGAGAGGTGTTCCACTTTTAAATCGGGTAAAAATTTCAAAAGTTATGGGCTAAGCAGTGCTGGGATCTGGTCAATTTTCTGCAAACCCATTTTTTGCAAATTTTGACAGGTCGGGGGTCATAAAAAATTACAAAATATTGACCAAAAATTCGAAAATAAACCAATAATGCAGCTAGATAGATATTCTAATAACAAATTCAGAGAGGTATTCCACTTTTAAATCGGGTAAAAATTTCAAAAGTTTGGGCTAAGCAGTGCTGGGATCTGGTCACTTTTCTGCAAACCCATTTTTTGCAAATTTTGACAGGTCGGGGGGTCATAAAAAATTACAAAATATTAACCTAAAATTCGAAAATAAACCAATGATGCAGCTAGATAGATATTTTAATAACAAATTCAGAGAGGTATTCCACTTTTAAATCGGGTAAAAATTTCAAAAGTTATGGGCTAAGCAGTGCTGGGATCTGGTCACTTTTCTGCAAACCCATTTCTTGCAAATTTTCACAGGTCGGGGGTCATAAAAAATTACAAAATATCAACCAAAAATTCGAAAATAAACCAATGATGCAGCTAGATAGATATTTTAATAACAAATTCAGAGAGGTGTTCCACTTTTAAATCGGGTAAACATTTAAAAAGTTATGGGCTAAGCAGTGCTGGGATCTGGTCACTTTTCTGCAAACCCATTTTTTGCAAATTTTGACAGGTCGGGGGTCATAAAAAATTACAAAATATTGACCAAAAATTCGAAAATAAACCAATAATGCAGCTAGATAGATATTCTAATAACAAATTCAGAGAGGTATTCCACTTTTAAATCGGGTAAAAATTTCAAAAGTTATGGGCTAAGCAGTGCTGGGATCTGGTCACTTTTCTGCAAACCCATTTTTTGCAAATTTTGACAAGTCGGGGGTCATAAAAAATTACAAAATATTGACCAAAAATTCGAAAATAAACCAATGATGCAGCTAGATAGATATTTTAATAACAAATTCAGAGAGGTGTTCCACTTTTAAATCGGGTAAAAATTTCAAAAGTTATGGGCTAAGCAGTGCTGGGATCTGGTCACTTTTCTGCAAACCCATTTTTTTTAAATTTTGACAGGTCGGAGGTCATAAAAAATTACAAAATATTAACCTAAAATTCGAAAATAAACCAATAATGCAGCTAGATAGATATTTTAATAACAAATTCAGAGAGGTATTCCACTTTTAAATCGGGTAAAAATTTCAAAAGTTATGGGCTAAGCAGTGCTGGGATCTGGTCACTTTTCTGCAAACCCATTTTTTTTTAAATTTTGACAGGTCGGAGGTCATAAAAAATTACAAAATATTAACCAAAAATTCGAAAATAAACCAATAATACAGCTAGATAGATATTTTAATAACAAATTCAGAGAGGTGTTCCACTTTTAAATCGGGTAAAAATTTCAAAAGTTATGGGCTAAGCAGTGCTGGGATCTGGTCACTTTTCTGCAAACCCATTTTTTGCAAATTTTGACAGGTCGGGGGTCATAAAAATTACAAAATATTGACCAAAAATTCGAAAATAAACCAATAATGCAGCTAGATAGATATTTTAATAACAAATTCAGAGAGGTGTTCCACTTTTAAATCGGGTACAAATTTCAAAAGTTATGGGCTAAGCAGTGCTGGGATCTGGTCACTTTTCTGCAAACCCATTTTTTTTTTTAATTTTGACAGGTCGGAGGTCATAAAAAATTCCAAAATATTGACCAAAAATTCGAAAATAAACCAATAATGCAGCTAGATAGATATTTTAATAACAAATTCAGAGAGGTATTCCACTTTTAAATCGGGTAAAAATTTCAAAAGTTTGGGCTAAGCAGTGCTGGGATCTGGTCACTTTTCTGGAAACCCATTTTTTGCAAATTTTGACAGGTCGGGGGTCATAAAAAATTACAAAATATTGACCAAAAATTCGAAAATAAACCAATAATGCAGCTAGATAGATATTTTAATAACAAATTCAGAGAGGTGTTCCACTTTTAAATCGGGTAAAAATTTCAAAAGTTTGGGCTAAGCAGTGCTGGAACCTGGTCACTTTTCTGGAAACCCATTTTTTGCAAATTTTGACAGGTCGGGGGTCATAAAAAATTACAAAATATTGACCAAAAATTCGAAAATAAACCAATGATGCAGCTAGATAGATATTCTAATAACAAATTCAGAGAGGTATTCCACTTTTAAATCGGGTAAAAATTTCAAAAGTTTGGGCTAAGCAGTGCTGGGATCTGGTCACTTTTCTGCAAACCCATTTTTTGCAAATTTTGACAGGTCGGGGGTCATAAAAAATTACAAAATATTAACCTAAAATTCGAAAATAAACCAATGATGCAGCTAGATAGATATTTTAATAACAAATTCAGAGAGGTATTCCACTTTTAAATCGGGTAAAAATTTCAAAAGTTATGGGCTAAGCAGTGCTGGGATCTGGTCACTTTTCTGCAAACCCATTTCTTGCAAATTTTCACAGGTCGGGGGTCATAAAAAATTACAAAATATCAACCAAAAATTCGAAAATAAACCAATGATGCAGCTAGATAGATATTTTAATAACAAATTCAGAGAGGTGTTCCACTTTTAAATCGGGTAAACATTTAAAAAGTTATGGGCTAAGCAGTGCTGGGATCTGGTCACTTTTCTGCAAACCCATTTTTTGCAAATTTTGACAGGTCGGGGGTCATAAAAAATTACAAAATATTGACCAAAAATTCGAAAATAAACCAATAATGCAGCTAGATAGATATTCTAATAACAAATTCAGAGAGGTATTCCACTTTTAAATCGGGTAAAAATTTCAAAAGTTATGGGCTAAGCAGTGCTGGGATCTGGTCACTTTTCTGCAAACCCATTTTTTGCAAATTTTGACAGGTCGGGGGTCATAAAAAATTACAAAATATTAACCTAAAATTCGAAAATAAACCAATGATGCAGCTAGATAGATATTTTAATAACAAATTCAGAGAGGTATTCCACTTTTAAATCGGGTAAAAATTTCAAAAGTTATGGGCTAAGCAGTGCTGGGATCTGGTCACTTTTCTGCAAACCCATTTCTTGCAAATTTTCACAGGTCGGGGGTCATAAAAAATTACAAAATATCAACCAAAAATTCGAAAATAAACCAATGATGCAGCTAGATAGATATTTTAATAACAAATTCAGAGAGGTGTTCCACTTTTAAATCGGGTAAACATTTAAAAAGTTATGGGCTAAGCAGTGCTGGGATCTGGTCACTTTTCTGCAAACCCATTTTTTGCAAATTTTGACAGGTCGGGGGTCATAAAAAATTACAAAATATTGACCAAAAATTCGAAAATAAACCAATAATGCAGCTAGATAGATATTCTAATAACAAATTCAGAGAGGTATTCCACTTTTAAATCGGGTAAAAATTTCAAAAGTTATGGGCTAAGCAGTGCTGGGATCTGGTCACTTTTCTGCAAACCCATTTTTTGCAAATTTTGACAAGTCGGGGGTCATAAAAAATTACAAAATATTGACCAAAAATTCGAAAATAAACCAATGATGCAGCTAGATAGATATTTTAATAACAAATTCAGAGAGGTGTTCCACTTTTAAATCGGGTAAAAATTTCAAAAGTTATGGGCTAAGCAGTGCTGGGATCTGGTCACTTTTCTGCAAACCCATTTTTTTTAAATTTTGACAGGTCGGAGGTCATAAAAAATTACAAAATATTAACCTAAAATTCGAAAATAAACCAATAATGCAGCTAGATAGATATTTTAATAACAAATTCAGAGAGGTATTCCACTTTTAAATCGGGTAAAAATTTCAAAAGTTATGGGCTAAGCAGTGCTGGGATCTGGTCACTTTTCTGCAAACCCATTTTTTTTTTAAATTTTGACAGGTCGGAGGTCATAAAAAATTACAAAATATTAACCAAAAATTCGAAAATAAACCAATAATACAGCTAGATAGATATTTTAATAACAAATTCAGAGAGGTGTTCCACTTTTAAATCGGGTAAAAATTTCAAAAGTTATGGGCTAAGCAGTGCTGGGATCTGGTCACTTTTCTGCAAACCCATTTTTTGCAAATTTTGACAGGTCTGGGGTCATAAAAATTACAAAATATTGACAAAAAATTCGAAAATAAACCAATAATGGAGCTAGATAGATATTTTAATAACAAATTCAGAGAGGTGTTCCACTTTTAAATCGGGTAAAAATTTCAAAAGTTATGGGCTAAGCAGTGCTGGGATCTGGTCACTTTTCTGCAAACCCATTTTTTTTTAAATTTTGACAGGTCGGAGGTCATAAAAAATTACAAAATATTAACCTAAAATTCGAAAATAAACCAATAATGCAGCTAGATAGATATTTTAATAACAAATTCAGAGAGGTATTCCACTTTTAAATCGGGTAAAAATTTCAAAAGTTTGGGCTAAGCAGTGCTGGGATCTGGTCACTTTTCTGGAAACCCATTTTTTGCAAATTTTGACAGGTCGGGGGTCATAAAAAATTACAAAATATTGACCAAAAATTCGAAAATAAACCAATAATGCAGCTAGATAGATATTTTAATAACAAATTCAGAGAGGTGTTCCACTTTTAAATCGGGTAAAAATTTCAAAAGTTTGGGCTAAGCAGTGCTGGGATCTGGTCACTTTTCTGCAAACCCATTTTTTGCAAATTTTGACAGGTCGGGGGTCATAAAAAATTACAAAATATTGACCAAAAATTCGAAAATAAACCAATAATGCAGCTAGATAGATATTTTAATAACAAATTCAGAGTGGTATTCCACTTTTAAATCGGGTAAAAATTTCAAAAGTTATGGGCTAAGCAGTGCTGGGATCTGGTCAATTTTCTGCAAACCCATTTTTTGCAAATTTTGACAAGTCGGGGGTCATAAAAAATTACAAAATATTGACCAAAAATTCGAAAATAAACCAATGATGCAGCTAGATAGATATTTTAATAACAAATTCAGAGAGGTGTTCCACTTTTAAATCGGGTAAAAATTTCAAAAGTTATGGGCTAAGCAGTGCTGGGATCTGGTCACTTTTCTGCAAACCCATTTTTTGCAAATTTTGACAGGTCGGGGGTCATAAAAATTACAAAATATTGACCAAAAATTCGAAAATAAACCAATAATGCAGCTAGATAGATATTTTAATAACAAATTCAGAGAGGTATTCCACTTTTAAATCGGGTAAAAATTTCAAAAGTTATGGGCTAAGCAGTGCTGGGATCTGGTCACTTTTCTGCAAACCCATTTCTTGCAAATTTTCACAGGTCGGGGGTCATAAAAAATTACAAAATATCAACCAAAAATTCGAAAATAAACCAATAATGCAGCTAGATAGATATTTTAATAACAAATTCAGAGAGGTGTTCCACTTTTAAATCGGGTAAAAATTTCAAAAGTTATGGGCTAAGCAGTGCTGGGATCTGGTCACTTTTCTGCAAACCCATTTTTTTTAAATTTTGACAGGTCGGAGGTCATAAAAAATTACAAAATATTAACCAAAAATTCGAAAATAAACCAATAATGCAGCTAGATAGATATTTTAATAACAAATTCAGAGAGGTATTCCACTTTTAAGTCGGGTAAAAATTTCAAAAGTTTGGGCTAAGCAGTGCTGGGATCTGGTCACTTTTCTGCAAACCCATTTTTTGCAAATTTTGACAGGTCGGGGGTCATAAAAAATTACAAAATATTGACTAAAAATTCGAAAATAAACCAATAATGCAGCTAGATAGATATTTTAATAACAAATTCAGAGAGGTATTCCACTTTTAAAAAGGGTAAAAATTTCAAAAGTTTGGGCTAAGCAGTGCTGGGATCTGGTCACTTTTCTGCAAACCCATTTTTTGCAAATATTGACCAAAAATTCGAAAATAAACCAATAATGCAGCTAGATAGATATTTTAATAACAAATTCAGAGTGGTATTCCACTTTTAAATCGGGTAAAAATTTCAAAAGTTATGGGCTAAGCAGTGCTGGGATCTGGTCAATTTTCTGCAAACCCATTTTTTGCAAATTTTGACAGGTCGGGGGTCATAAAAATTACAAAATATTGACCAAAAATTCGAAAATAAACCAATGATGCAGCTAGATAGATATTTTAATAACAAATTCAGAGAGGTGTTCCACTTTTAAATCGGGTAAAAATTTCAAAAGTTTGGGCTAAGCAGTGCTGGAACCTGGTCACTTTTCTGCAAACCCATTTCTTGCAAGTTTTCACAGGTCGAGGGTCATAAAAAATTACAAAATATCAACCAAAAATTCGAAAATAAACCAATAATGCAGCTAGATAGATATTTTAATAACAAATTCAGAGAGGTCTTCCACTTTTAAATCGGGTAAAAATTTCAAAAGTTTGGGCTAAGCAGTGCTGGGATCTGGTCACTTTTCTGGAAACCCATTTTTTGCAAATTTTGACAGGTCGGGGGTCATAAAAAATTACAAAATATTGACCAAAAATTCGAAAATAAACCAATAATGCAGCTAGATAGATATTTTAATAACAAATTCAGAGTGGTATTCCACTTTTAAATCGGGTAAAAATTTCAAAAGTTATGGGCTAAGCAGTGCTGGGATCTGGTCAATTTTCTGCAAACCCATTTTTTGCAAATTTTGACAAGTCGGGGGTCATAAAAAATTACAAAATATTGACCAAAAATTCGAAAATAAACCAATGATGCAGCTAGATAGATATTTTAATAACAAATTCAGAGAGGTGTTCCACTTTTAAATCGGGTAAAAATTTCAAAAGTTATGGGCTAAGCAGTGCTGGGATCTGGTCACTTTTCTGCAAACCCATTTTTTGCAAATTTTGACAGGTCGGGGGTCATAAAAATTACAAAATATTGACCAAAAATTCGAAAATAAACCAATAATGCAGCTAGATAGATATTTTAATAACAAATTCAGAGAGGTATTCCACTTTTAAATCGGGTAAAAATTTCAAAAGTTATGGGCTAAGCAGTGCTGGGATCTGGTCAATTTTCTGCAAACCCATTTTTTGCAAATTTTGACAAGTCGGGGGTCATAACAAATTAAAAAATATTGACCAAAAATTCGAAAATAAACCAATGATGCAGCTAGATAGATATTTTAATAACAAATTCAGAGAGGTGTTCCACTTTTAAATCGGGTAAAAATTTCAAAAGTTTGGGCTAAGCAGTGCTGGGATCTGGTCACTTTTCTGCAAACCCATTTTTTGCAAATTTTGACAGGTCGGGGGTCATAAAAAATTACAAAATATTGACCAAAAATTCGAAAATAAACCAATAATGCAGCTAGATAGATATTTTAATAACAAATTCAGAGAGGTATTCCACTTTTAAATCGGGTAAACATTTCAAAAGTTATGGGCTAAGCAGTGCTGGGATCTGGTCACTTTTCTGCAAACCCATTTTTTGCAAATTTTGACAAGTCGGGGGGTCATAAAAAATTACAAAATATTGACCAAAAATTCGAAAATAAACCAATGATGCAGCTAGATAGATATTTTAATAACAAATTCAGAGAGGTGTTCCACTTTTAAATCGGGTAAAAATTTCAAAAGTTATGGGCTAAGCAGTGCTGGGATCTGGTCACTTTTCTGCAAACCCATTTTTTTTAAATTTTGACAGGTCGGAGGTCATAAAAAATTACAAAATATTAACCTAAAATTCGAAAATAAACCAATAATGCAGCTAGATAGATATTTTAATAACAAATTCAGAGAGGTATTCCACTTTTAAATCGGGTAAACATTTCAAAAGTTATGGGCTAAGCAGTGCTGGGATCTGGTCACTTTTCTGCAAACCCATTTTTTGCAAATTTTGACAGGTCGGGGGTCATAAAAAATTACAAAATATTGACCAAAAATTCGAAAATAAACCAATAATGCAGCTAGATAGATATTTTAATAACAAATTCAGAGAGGTATTCCACTTTTAAATCGGGTAAAAATTTCAAAAGTTTGGGCTAAGCAGTGCTGGGATCTGGTCACTTTTCTGCAAACCCATTTTTTGCAAATTTTGACAGGTCGGGGGTCATAAAAAATTACAAAATATTGACAAAAAATTCGAAAATAAACCAATGATGCAGCTAGATAGATATTTTAATAACAAATTCAGAGAGGTATTCCACTTTTAAATCGGGTAAAAATTTCAAAAGTTATGGGCTAAGCAGTGCTGGGATCTGGTCACTTTTCTGCAAACCCATTTTTTGCAAATTTTCACAGGTCGGGGGTCATAAAAAATTACAAAATATCAACCAAAAATTCGAAAATAAACCAATAATGCAGCTAGATAGATATTTTAATAACAAATTCAGAGAGGTGTTCCACTTTTAAATCGGGTAAAAATTTCAAAAGTTATGGGCCAAGCAGTGCTGGGATCTGGTCACTTTTCTGCAAACCCATTTTTTTTTAAATTTTGACAGGTCGGAGGTCATAAAAAATTACAAAATATTAACCTAAAATTCGAAAATAAACCAATAATGCAGCTAGATAGATATTTTAATAACAAATTCAGGGAGGTATTCCACTTTTAAATCGGGTAAAAATTTCAAAAGTTATGGGCTAAGCAGTGCTGGGATCTGGTCACTTTTCTGCAAACCCATTTTTTTTTAAATTTTGACAGGTCGGAGGTCATAAAAAATTACAAATTATTAACCTAAAATTCGAAAATAAACCAATAATGCAGCTAGATAGATATTTTAATAACAAATTCAGAGAGGTGTTCCACTTTTAAATCGGGTAAAAATTTCAAAAGTTTGGGCTAAGCAGTGCTGGGATCTGGTCAATTTTCTGCAAACCCATTTTTTGTAAATTTTGACAGGTCGGGGGTCATAAAAAATTACAAAATATTGACCAAAAATTCGAAAATAAACCAATGATGCAGCTAGATAGATATTCTAATAACAAATTCAGAGAGGTATTCCACTTTTAAATCGGGTAAAAATTTCAAAAGTTTGGGCTAAGCAGTGCTGGGATCTGGTCAATTTTCTGCAAACCCATTTTTTGTAAATTTTGACAGGTCGGGGGTCATAAAAAATTACAAAATATTGACCAAAAATTCGAAAATAAACCAATGATGCAGCTAGATAGATATTTTAATAACAAATTCAGAGAGGTATTCCACTTTTAAATCGGGTAAAAATTTCAAAAGTTATGGGCTAAGCAGTGCTGGGATCTGGTCACTTTTCTGCAAACCCATTTCTTGCAAATTTTCACAGGTCGGGGGTCATAAAAAATTACAAAATATCAACCAAAAATTCGAAAATAAACCAATAATGCAGCTAGATAGATATTTTAATAACAAATTCAGAGAGGTGTTCCACTTTTAAATCGGGTAAAAATTTCAAAAGTTATGGGCTAAGCAGTGCTGGGATCTGGTCACTTTTCTGCAAACCCATTTTTTTTTTAAATTTTGACAGGTCGGAGGTCATAAAAAATTACAAAATATTAACCTAAAATTCGAAAATAAACCAATTATGCAGCTAGATAGATATTTTAATAACAAATTCAGAGAGGTATTCCACTTTTAAATCGGGTAAAAATTTCAAAAGTTATGGGCTAAGCAGTGCTGGGATCTGGTCACTTTTCTGCAAACCCATTTTTTTTTTAAATTTTGACAGGTCGGAGGTCATAAAAAATTACAAAATATTAACCTAAAATTCGAAAATAAAATAATAATGCAGCTAGATAGATATTTTAATAACAAATTCAGAGAGGTGTTCCACTTTTAAATCGGGTAAAAATTTCAAAAGTTATGGGCTAAGCAGTGCTGGGATCTGGTCACTTTTCTGGAAACCCATTTTTTGCAAATTTTGACAGGTCGGGGGTCATAAAAATTACAAAATATTGACCAAAAATTCGAAAATAAACCAATGATGCAGCTAGATAGATATTTTAATAACAAATTCAGAGAGGTATTCCACTTTTAAATCGGGTAAAAATTTCAAAAGTTTGGGCTAAGCAGTGCTGGGATCTGGTCACTTTTCTGGAAACCCATTTTTTGCAAATTTTGACAGGTCGGGGGTCATAAAAATTACAAAATATTGACCAAAAATTCGAAAATAAACCAATAATGCAGCTAGATAGATATTTTAATAACAAATTCAGAGTGGTATTCCACTTTTAAATCGGGTAAAAATTTCAAAAGTTATGGGCTAAGCAGTGCTGGGATCTGGTCAATTTTCTGCAAACCCATTTTTTGCAAATTTTGACAAGTCGGGGGTCATAAAAAATTACAAAATATTGACCAAAAATTCGAAAATAAACCAATGATGCAGCTAGATAGATATTTTAATAACAAATTCAGAGAGGTGTTCCACTTTTAAATCGGGTAAAAATTTCAAAAGTTTGGGCTAAGCAGTGCTGGAACCTGGTCACTTTTCTGCAAACCCATTTTTTGCAAATTTTGACAGGTCGGTCGTCATAAAAAATTACAAAATATTGACCAAAAATTCGAAAATAAACCAATAATGCAGCTAGATAGATATTCTAATAACAAATTCAGAGAGGTATTCCACTTTTAAATCGGGTAAAAATTTCAAAAGTTTGGGCTAAGCAGTGCTGGGATCTGGTCACTTTTCTGCAAACCCATTTTTTGCAAATTTTGACAGGTCGGGGGTCATAAAAAATTACAAAATATTGACAAAAAATTCGAAAATAAACCAATGATGCAGCAAGATAGATATTTTAATAACAAATTCAGAGAGGTATTCCACTTTTAAATCGGGTAAAAATTTCAAAAGTTATGGGCTAAGCAGTGCTGGGATCTGGTCACTTTTCTGCAAACCCATTTCTTGCAAATTTTCACAGGTCGGGGGTCATAAAAAATTACAAAATATCAACAAAAAATTCGAAAATAAACCAATAATGCAGCTAGATAGATATTTTAATAACAAATTCAGAGAGGTGTTCCACTTTTAAATCGGGTAAAAATTTCAAAAGTTATGGGCTAAGCAGTGCTGGGATCTGGTCACTTTTCTGCAAACCCATTTTTTTTTAATTTTGACAGGTCGGAGGTCATAAAAAATTACAAAATATTAACCTAAAATTCGAAAATAAACCAATAATGCAGCTAGATAGATATTTTAATAACAAATTCAGAGAGGTATTCCACTTTTAAATCGGGTAAAAATTTCAAAAGTTATGGGCTAAGCAGTGCTGGGATCTGGTCACTTTTCTGCAAACCCATTTTTTTTTAAATTTTGACAAGTCGGAGGTCATAAAAAATTACAAAATATTAACCTAAAATTCGAAAATAAACCAATAATGCAGCTAGATAGATATTTTAATAACAAATTCAGAGAGGTATTCCACTTTTAAATCGGGTAAAAATTTCAAAAGTTTGGGCTAAGCAGTGCTGGGATCTGGTCACTTTTCTGGAAACCCATTTTTTGCAAATTTTGACAG
This sequence comes from Drosophila ficusphila, assembly GCF_018152265.1. Taxonomy (NCBI): domain Eukaryota; kingdom Metazoa; phylum Arthropoda; class Insecta; order Diptera; family Drosophilidae; genus Drosophila; species Drosophila ficusphila. The sequence continues at coordinate 60,135 of NW_025064236.1, forward strand.
GTCGGGGGTCATAAAAATTACAAAATATTGACCAAAAATTCGAAAATAAACCAATAATGCAGCTAGATAGATATTTTAATAACAAATTCAGAGTGGTATTCCACTTTTAAATCGGGTAAAAATTTCAAAAGTTATGGGCTAAGCAGTGCTGGGATCTGGTCAATTTTCTGCAAACCCATTTCTTGCAAATTTTCACAGGTCGGGGGTCATAAAAAATTACAAAATATCAACCAAAAATTCGAAAATAAACCAATAATGCAGCTAGATAGATATTTTAATAACAAATTCAGAGAGGTGTTCCACTTTTAAATCGGGTAAAAATTTCAAAAGTTATGGGCTAAGCAGTGCTGGGATCTGGTCACTTTTCTGCAAACCCATTTTTTTTTAAATTTTGACAGGTCGGAGGTCATAAAAAATTACAAAATATCAACCAAAAATTCGAAAATAAACCAATAATGCAGCTAGATAGATATTTTAATAACAAATTCGGAGAGGTGTTCCACTTTTAAATCGGGTAAAAATTTCAAAAGTTATGGGCTAAGCAGTGCTGGGATCTGGTCACTTTTCTGCAAACCCATTTTTTGCAAATTTTGACAGGTCGGTCGTCATAAAAAATTACAAAATATTGACCAAAAATTCGAAAATAAACCAATAATGCAGCTAGATAGATATTCTAATAACAAATTCAGAGAGGTATTCCACTTTTAAATCGGGTAAAAATTTCAAAAGTTTGGGCTAAGCAGTGCTGGGATCTGGTCACTTTTCTGCAAACCCATTTTTTGCAAATTTTGACAGGTCGGGGGTCATAAAAAATTACAAAATATTGACAAAAAATTCGAAAATAAACCAATGATGCAGCAAGATAGATATTTTAATAACAAATTCAGAGAGGTATTCCACTTTTAAATCGGGTAAAAATTTCAAAAGTTATGGGCTAAGCAGTGCTGGGATCTGGTCACTTTTCTGCAAACCCATTTCTTGCAAATGTTCACAGGTCGGGGGTCATAAAAAATTACAAAATATCAACCAAAAATTCGAAAATAAACCAATAATGCAGCTAGATAGATATTTTAATAACAAATTCAGAGAGGTGTTCCACTTTTAAATCGGGTAAAAATTTCAAAAGTTATGGGCTAAGCAGTGCTGGGATCTGGTCACTTTTCTGCAAACCCATTTTTTTTTAAATTTTGACAGGTCGGAGGTCATAAAAAATTACAAAATATTAACCTAAAATTCGAAAATAAACCAATAATGCAGCTAGATAGATATTTTAATAACAAATTCAGAGAGGTATTCCACTTTTAAATCGGGTAAAAATTTCAAAAGTTATGGGCTAAGCAGTGCTGGGATCTGGTCACTTTTCTGCAAACCCATTTTTTTTTAAATTTTGACAGGTCGGAGGTCATAAAAAATTACAAATTATTAACCTAAAATTCGAAAATAAACCAATAATGCAGCTAGATAGATATTTTAATAACAAATTCAGAGAGGTGTTCCACTTTTAAATCGGGTAAAAATTTCAAAAGTTATGGGCTAAGCAGTGCTGGGATCTGGTCACTTTTCTGCAAACCCATTTTTTTTTTAAATTTTGACAGGTCGGAGGTCATAAAAAATTACAAAATATTAACCTAAAATTCGAAAATAAACCAATAATGCAGCTAGATAGATATTTTAATAACAAATTCAGAGAGGTGTTCCACTTTTAAATCGGGTAAAAATTTCAAAAGTTATGGGCTAAGCAGTGCTGGGATCTGGTCACTTTTCTGGAAACCCATTTTTTGCAAATTTTGACAGGTCGGGGGTCATAAAAAATTACAAAATATTAACCTAAAATTCGAAAATAAACCAATAATGCAGCTAGATAGATATTTTAATAACAAATTCAGAGAGGTATTCCACTTTTAAATCGGGTAAAAATTTCAAAAGTTATGGGCTAAGCAGTGCTGGGATCTGGTCACTTTTCTGCAAACCCATTTTTTTTAAATTTTGACAGGTCGGAGGTCATAAAAAATTACAAATTATTAACCTAAAATTCGAAAATAAACCAATAATGCAGCTAGATAGATATTTTAATAACAAATTCAGAGAGGTGTTCCACTTTTAAATCGGGTAAAAATTTCAAAAGTTATGGGCTAAGCAGTGCTGGGATCTGGTCACTTTTCTGCAAACCCATTTTTTTTTAAATTTTGACAGGTCGGAGGTCATAAAAAATTACAAAATATTAACCTAAAATTCGAAAATAAACCAATAATGCAGCTAGATAGATATTTTAATAACAAATTCAGAGAGGTGTTCCACTTTTAAATCGGGTAAAAATTTCAAAAGTTATGGGCTAAGCAGTGCTGGGATCTGGTCACTTTTCTGCAAACCCATTTTTTGCAAATTTTGACAGGTCGGGGGTCATAAAAAATTACAAAATATTGACCAAAAATTCGAAAATAAACCAATAATGCAGCTAGATAGATATTCTAATAACAAATTCAGAGAGGTATTCCACTTTTAAATCGGGTAAAAATTTCAAAAGTTTGGGCTAAGCAGTGCTGGGATCTGGTCACTTTTCTGCAAACCCATTTTTTGCAAATTTTGACAGGTCGGAGGTCATAAAAAATTACAAAATATCAACCAAAAATTCGAAAATAAACCAATAATGCAGCTAGATAGATATTCTAATAACAAATTCAGAGAGGTATTCCACTTTTAAATCGGGTAAAAATTTCAAAAGTTATGGGCTAAGCAGTGCTGGGATCTGGTCACTTTTCTGGAAACCCATTTTTTGCAAATTTTGACAGGTCGGGGGTCATAAAAATTACAAAATATTGACCAAAAATTCGAAAATAAACCAATAATGCAGCTAGATAGATATTTTAATAACAAATTCAGAGTGGTATTCCACTTTTAAATCGGGTAAAAATTTCAAAAGTTATGGGCTAAGCAGTGCTGGGATCTGGTCAATTTTCTGCAAACCCATTTTTTGCAAATTTTGACAAGTCGGGGGTCATAAAAAATTACAAAATATTGACCAAAAATTCGAAAATAAACCAATGATGCAGCTAGATAGATATTTTAATAACAAATTCAGAGAGGTGTTCCACTTTTAAATCGGGTAAAAATTTCAAAAGTTTGGGCTAAGCAGTGCTGGAACCTGGTCACTTTTCTGCAAACCCATTTTTTTGCAAATTTTGACAGGTCGGTCGTCATAAAAAATTACAAAATATTGACCAAAAATTCGAAAATAAACCAATAATGCAGCTAGATAGATATTCTAATAACAAATTCAGAGAGGTATTCCACTTTTAAATCGGGTAAAAATTTCAAAAGTTTGGGCTAAGCAGTGCTGGGATCTGGTCACTTTTCTGCAAACCCATTTTTTTGCAAATTTTGACAGGTCGGAGGTCATAAAAAATTACAAAATATCAACCAAAAATTCGAAAATAAACCAATAATGCAGCTAGATAGATATTTTAATAACAAATTCAGAGAGGTGTTCCACTTTTAAATCGGGTAAAAATTTCAAAAGTTATGGGCTAAGCAGTGCTGGGATCTGGTCACTTTTCTGCAAACCCATTTTTTTTTAAATTTTGACAGGTCGGAGGTCATAAAAAATTACAAAATATTAACCTAAAATTCGAAAATAAACCAATAATGCAGCTAGATAGATATTTTAATAACAAATTCAGAGAGGTATTCCACTTTTAAATCGGGTAAAAATTTCAAAAGTTATGGGCTAAGCAGTGCTGGGATCTGGTCACTTTTCTGCAAACCCATTTTTTTTAAATTTTGACAGGTCGGAGGTCATAAAAAATTACAAATTATTAACCTAAAATTCGAAAATAAACCAATAATGCAGCTAGATAGATATTTTAATAACAAATTCAGAGAGGTGTTCCACTTTTAAATCGGGTAAAAATTTCAAAAGTTATGGGCTAAGCAGTGCTGGGATCTGGTCACTTTTCTGCAAACCCATTTTTTTTTAAATTTTGACAGGTCGGAGGTCATAAAAAATTACAAAATATTAACCTAAAATTCGAAAATAAACCAATAATGCAGCTAGATAGATATTTTAATAACAAATTCAGAGAGGTGTTCCGCTTTTAAATCGGGTAAAAATTTCAAAATTTATGGGCTAAGCAGTGCTGGGATCTGGTCACTTTTCTGCAAACCCATTTTTTGCAAATTTTGACAGGTCGGGGGTCATAAAAATTACAAAATATTGACCAAAAATTCGAAAATAAACCAATGATGCAGCTAGATAGATATTTTAATAACAAATTCAGAGAGGTATTCCACTTTTAAATCGGGTAAAAATTTCAAAAGTTTGGGCTAAGCAGTGCTGGGATCTGGTCACTTTTCTGGAAACCCATTTTTTGCAAATTTTGACAGGTCGGGGGTCATAAAAATTACAAAATATTGACCAAAAATTCGAAAATAAACCAATAATGCAGCTAGATAGATATTTTAATAACAAATTCAGAGAGGTATTCCACTTTTAAATCGGGTAAAAATTTCAAAAGTTATGGGCTAAGCAGTGCTGGGATCTGGTCACTTTTCTGCAAACCCATTTTTTGCAAATTTTGACAGGTCGGTCGTCATAAAAAATTACAAAATATTGACCAAAAATTCGAAAATAAACCAATAATGCAGCTAGATAGATATTCTAATAACAAATTCAGAGAGGTATTCCACTTTTAAATCGGGTAAAAATTTCAAAAGTTTGGGCTAAGCAGTGCTGGGATCTGGTCACTTTTCTGCAAACCCATTTTTTTTAAATTTTGACAGGTCGGGGGGTCATAAAAAATTACAAAATATTGACAAAAAATTCGAAAATAAACCAATGATGCAGCAAGATAGATATTTTAATAACAAATTCAGAGAGGTATTCCACTTTTAAATCGGGTAAAAATTTCAAAAGTTATGGGCTAAGCAGTGCTGGGATCTGGTCACTTTTCTGCAAACCCATTTCTTGCAAATTTTCACAGGTCGGGGGTCATAAAAAATTACAAAATATCAACCAAATATTCGAAAATAAACCAATAATGCAGCTAGATAGATATTTTAATAACAAATTCAGAGAGGTGTTCCACTTTTAAATCGGGTAAAAATTTCAAAAGTTATGGGCTAAGCAGTGCTGGGATCTGGTCACTTTTCTGCAAACCCATTTTTTTTTAAATTTTGACAGGTCGGAGGTCATAAAAAATTACAAAATATTAACCTAAAATTCGAAAATAAACCAATAATGCAGCTTGACAGGTCGGGGGTCATAAAAATTACAAAATATTGACAAAAAATTCGAAAATAAACCAATAATGCAGCTAGATAGATATTTTAATAACAAATTCAGAGTGGTATTCCACTTTTAAATCGGGTAAAAATTTCAAAAGTTATGGGCTAAGCAGTGCTGGGATCTGGTCAATTTTCTGCAAACCCATTTTTTGCAAATTTTGACAAGTCGGGGGTCATAAAAAATTACAAAATATTGACCAAAAATTCGAAAATAAACCAATGATGCAGCTAGATAGATATTTTAATAACAAATTCAGAGAAGTGTTCCACTTTTAAATCGGGTAAAAATTTCAAAAGTTTGGGCTAAGCAGTGCTGGAACCTGGTCACTTTTCTGCAAACCCATTTTTTTGCAAATTTTGACAGGTCGGTCGTCATAAAAAATTACAAAATATTGACCAAAAATTCGAAAATAAACCAATAATGCAGCTAGATAGATATTCTAATAACAAATTCAGAGAGGTATTCCACTTTTAAATCGGGTAAAAATTTCAAAAGTTTGGGCTAAGCAGTGCTGGGATCTGGTCACTTTTCTGCAAACCCATTTTTTGCAAATTTTGACAGGTCGGTCGTCATAAAAAATTACAAAATATTGACCAAAAATTCGAAAATAAACCAATAATGCAGCTAGATAGATATTCTAATAACAAATTCAGAGAGGTATTCCACTTTTAAATCGGGTAAAAATTTCAAAAGTTTGGGCTAAGCAGTGCTGGGATCTGGTCACTTTTCTGCAAACCCATTTTTTTTTAAATTTTGACAGGTCGGGGGGTCATAAAAAATTACAAAATATTGACCAAAAATTCGAAAATAAACCAATGATGCAGCAAGATAGATATTTTAATAACAAATTCAGAGAGGTATTCCACTTTTAAATCGGGTAAAAATTTCAAAAGTTATGGGCTAAGCAGTGCTGGGATCTGGTCACTTTTCTGCAAACCCATTTCTTGCAAATTTTCACAGGTCGGGGGTCATAAAAAATTACAAAATATCAACCAAAAATTCGAAAATAAACCAATAATGCAGCTAGATAGATATTTTAATAACAAATTCAGAGAGGTGTTCCACTTTTAAATCGGGTAAAAATTTCAAAAGTTATGGGCTAAGCAGTGCTGGGATCTGGTCACTTTTCTGCAAACCCATTTCTTGCAAATTTTCACAGGTCGGGGGTCATAAAAAATTACAAAATATCAACCAAAAATTCGAAAATAAACCAATAATGCAGCTAGATAGATATTTTAATAACAAATTCAGAGAGGTGTTCCACTTTTAAATCGGGTAAAAATTTCAAAAGTTATGGGCTAAGCAGTGCTGGGATCTGGTCACTTTTCTGCAAACCCATTTTTTTAAAATTTTGACAGGTCGGAGGTCATAAAAAATTACAAAATATTAACCTAAAATTCGAAAATAAACCAATAATGCAGCTAGATAGATATTTTAATAACGAATTCAGAGAGGTGTTCCACTTTTAAATCGGGTAAAAATTTCAAAAGTTATGGGCTAAGCAGTGCTGGGATCTGGTCACTTTTCTGCAAACCCATTTCTTGCAAATTTTCACAGGTCGGGGGTCATAAAAAATTACAAAATATCAACCAAAAATTCGAAAATAAACCAATAATGCAGCTAGATAGATATTTTAATAACAAATTCAGAGAGGTGTTCCACTTTTAAATCGGGTAAAAATTTCAAAAGTTATGGGCTAAGCAGTGCTGGGATCTGGTCACTTTTCTGCAAACCCATTTTTTTTAAAATTTTGACAGGTCGGAGGTCATAAAAAATTACAAAATATTAACCTAAAATTCGAAAATAAACCAATAATGCAGCTAGATAGATATTTTAATAACGAATTCAGAGAGGTGTTCCACTTTTAAATCGGGTAAAAATTTCAAAAGTTATGGGCTAAGCAGTGCTGGGATCTGGTCACTTTTCTGCAAACCCATTTTTTGCAAATTTTGACAGGTCGGGGGTCATAAAAATTACAAAATATTGACCAAAAATTCGAAAATAAACCAATGATGCAGCTAGATAGATATTTTAATAACAAATTCAGAGAGGTATTCCACTTTTAAATCGGGTAAAAATTTCAAAAGTTTGGGCTAAGCAGTGCTGGGATCTGGTCACTTTTCTGGAAACCCATTTTTTGCAAATTTTGACAAGTCGGGGGTCATAAAAAATTACAAAATATTGACCAAAAATTCGAAAATAAACCAATGATGCAGCTAGATAGATATTTTAATAACAAATTCAGAGTGGTATTCCACTTTTAAATCGGGTAAAAATTTCAAAAGTTATGGGCTAAGCAGTGCTGGGATCTGGTCAATTTTCTGCAAACCCATTTTTTGCAAATTTTGACAAGTCGGGGGTCATAAAAAATTACAAAATATTGACCAAAAATTCGAAAATAAACCAATGATGCAGCTAGATAGATATTTTAATAACAAATTCAGAGAGGTGTTCCACTTTTAAATCGGGTAAAAATTTCAAAAGTTTGGGCTAAGCAGTGCTGGAACCTGGTCACTTTTCTGCAAACCCATTTTTTGCAAATTTTGACAGGTCGGGGGTCATAAAAATTACAAAATATTGACCAAAAATTCGAAAATAAACCAATAATGCAGCTAGATAGATATTCTAATAACAAATTCAGAGAGGTATTCCACTTTTAAATCGGGTAAAAATTTCAAAAGTTTGAGCTAAGCAGTGCTGGGATCTGGTCACTTTTCTGCAAACCCATTTTTTGCAAATTTGACAGGTCGGGGGTCATAAAAAATTACAAAATATTGACAAAAAATTCGAAAATAAACCAATGATGCAGCAAGATAGATATTTTAATAACAAATTCAGAGAGGTATTCCACTTTTAAATCGGGTAAAAATTTCAAAAGTTATGGGCTAAGCAGTGCTGGGATCTGGTCACTTTTCTGCAAACCCATTTCTTGCAAATTTTCACAGGTCGGGGGTCATAAAAAATTACAAAATATCAACCAAAAATTCGAAAATAAACCAATAATGCAGCTAGATAGATATTTTAATAACAAATTCAGAGAGGTGTTCCACTTTTAAATCGGGTAAAAATTTCAAAAGTTATGGGCTAAGCAGTGCTGGGATCTGGTCACTTTTCTGCAAACCCATTTTTTTTTAAATTTTGACAGGTCGGAGGTCATAAAAAATTACAAAATATTAACCTGAAATTCGAAAATAAACCAATAATGCAGCTAGATAGATATTTTAATAACAAATTCAGAGAGGTATTCCACTTTTAAATCGGGTAAAAATTTCAAAAGTTATGGGCTAAGCAGTGCTGGGATCTGGTCACTTTTCTGCAAACCCATTTTTTTTTAAATTTTGACAGGTCGGAGGTCATAAAAAATTACAAATTATTAACCTAAAATTCGAAAATAAACCAATAATGCAGCTAGATAGATATTTTAATAACAAATTCAGAGAGGTGTTCCACTTTTAAATCGGGTAAAAATTTCAAAAGTTATGGGCTAAGCAGTGCTGGGATCTGGTCACTTTTCTGGAAACCCATTTTTTTTTAAATTTTGACAGGTCGGAGGTCATAAAAAATTACAAAATATTAACCTAAAATTCGAAAATAAACCAATGATGCAGCTAGATAGATATTTTAATAACAAATTCAGAGAGGTGTTCCACTTTTAAATCGGGTAAAAATTTCAAAAGTTTGGGCTAAGCAGTGCTGGAACCTGGTCACTTTTCTGCAAACCCATTTTTTTTGCAAATTTTGACAGGTCGGTCGTCATAAAAAATTACAAAATATTGACCAAAAATTCGAAAATAAACCAATAATGCAGCTAGATAGATATTCTAATAACAAATTCAGAGAGGTATTCCACTTTTAAATCGGGTAAAAATTTCAAAAGTTTGGGCTAAGCAGTGCTGGGATCTGGTCACTTTTCTGCAAACCCATTTTTTTTTTAATTTTGACAGGTCGGAGGTCATAAAAAATTACAAAATATTAACCTAAAATTCGAAAATAAACCAATAATGCAGCTTGACAGGTCGGGGGTCATAAAAATTACAAAATATTGACAAAAAATTCGAAAATAAACCAATAATGCAGCTAGATAGATATTTTAATAACAAATTCAGAGTGGTATTCCACTTTTAAATCGGGTAAAAATTTCAAAAGTTATGGGCTAAGCAGTGCTGGGATCTGGTCAATTTTCTGCAAACCCATTTTTTGCAAATTTTGACAAGTCGGGGGTCATAAAAAATTACAAAATATTGACCAAAAATTCGAAAATAAACCAATGATGCAGCTAGATAGATATTTTAATAACAAATTCAGAGAGGTGTTCCACTTTTAAATCGGGTAAAAATTTCAAAAGTTTGGGCTAAGCAGTGCTGGAACCTGGTCACTTTTCTGCAAACCCATTTTTTTGCAAATTTTGACAGGTCGGTCGTCATAAAAAATTACAAAATATTGACCAAAAATTCGAAAATAAACCAATAATGCAGCTAGATAGATATTCTAATAACAAATTCAGAGAGGTATTCCACTTTTAAATCGGGTAAAAATTTCAAAAGTTATGGGCTAAGCAGTGCTGGGATCTGGTCACTTTTCTGCAAACCCATTTTTTTTTAAATTTTGACAGGTCGGAGGTCATAAAAAATTACAAAATTTTAACCTGAAATTCGAAAATAAACCAATAATGCAGCTAGATAGATATTTTAATAACAAATTCAGAGAGGTATTCCACTTTTAAATCGGGTAAAAATTTCAAAAGTTATGGGCTAAGCAGTGCTGGGATCTGGTCACTTTTCTGCAAACCCATTTTTTTTTAAATTTTGACAGGTCGGAGGTCATAAAAAATTACAAATTATTAACCTAAAATTCGAAAATAAACCAATAATGCAGCTAGATAGATATTTTAATAACAAATTCAGAGAGGTGTTCCACTTTGAAATCGGGTAAAAATTTCAAAAGTTATGGGCTAAGTAGTGCTGGGATCTGGTCACTTTTCTGCAAACCCATTTTTTTTTAAATTTTGACAGGTCGGAGGTCATAAAAAATTACAAAATATCAACCAAAAATTCGAAAATAAACCAATAATGCAGCTAGATAGATATTTTAATAACAAATTCAGAGAGGTGTTCCACTTTTAAATCGGGTAAAAATTTCAAAAGTTATGGGCTAAGCAGTGCTGGGATCTGGTCACTTTTCTGCAAACCCATTTTTTTTTAAATTTTGACAGGTCGGAGGTCATAAAAAATTACAAAATATTAACCTGAAATTCGAAAATAAACCAATAATGCAGCTAGATAGATATTTTAATAACAAATTCAGAGAGGTATTCCACTTTTAAATCGGGTAAAAATTTCAAAAGTTATGGGCTAAGCAGTGCTGGGATCTGGTCACTTTTCTGCAAACCCATTTTTTTTTAAATTTTGACAGGTCGGAGGTCATAAAAAATTACAAATTATTAACCTAAAATTCGAAAATAAACCAATAATGCAGCTAGATAGATATTTTAATAACAAATTCAGAGAGGTGTTCCACTTTGAAATCGGGTAAAAATTTCAAAAGTTATGGGCTAAGTAGTGCTGGGATCTGGTCACTTTTCTGCAAACCCATTTTTTTTAAATTTTGACAGGTCGGAGGTCATAAAAAATTACAAAATATCAACCAAAAATTCGAAAATAAACCAATAATGCAGCTAGATAGATATTTTAATAACAAATTCAGAGAGGTGTTCCACTTTTAAATCGGGTAAAAATTTCAAAAGTTATGGGCTAAGCAGTGCTGGGATCTGGTCACTTTTCTGCAAACCCATTTTTTGCAAATTTTGACAGGTCGGTCGTCATAAAAAATTACAAAATATTGACCAAAAATTCGAAAATAAACCAATAATGCAGCTAGATAGATATTCTAATAACAAATTCAGAGAGGTATTCCACTTTTAAATCGGGTAAAAATTTCAAAAGTTTGGGCTAAGCAGTGCTGGGATCTGGTCACTTTTCTGCAAACCCATTTTTTTTAAATTTTGACAGGTCGGAGGTCATAAAAAATTACAAAATATTAACCTAAAATTCGAAAATAAACCAATGATGCAGCTAGATAGATATTTTAATAACAAATTCAGAGAGGTGTTCCACTTTTAAATCGGGTAAAAATTTCAAAAGTTTGGGCTAAGCAGTGCTGGAACCTGGTCACTTTTCTGCAAACCCATTTTTTGCAAATTTTGACAGGTCGGTCGTCATAAAAAATTACAAAATATTGACCAAAAATTCGAAAATAAACCAATAATGCAGCTAGATAGATATTCTAATAACAAATTCAGAGAGGTATTCCACTTTTAAATCGGGTAAAAATTTCAAAAGTTTGGGCTAAGCAGTGCTGGGATCTGGTCACTTTTCTGCAAACCCATTTTTTTTTAATTTTGACAGGTCGGAGGTCATAAAAAATTACAAAATATTAACCTAAAATTCGAAAATAAACCAATAATGCAGCTTGACAGGTCGGGGGTCATAAAAATTACAAAATATTGACAAAAAATTCGAAAATAAACCAATAATGCAGCTAGATAGATATTTTAATAACAAATTCAGAGTGGTATTCCACTTTTAAATCGGGTAAAAATTTCAAAAGTTATGGGCTAAGCAGTGCTGGGATCTGGTCAATTTTCTGCAAACCCATTTTTTGCAAATTTTGACAAGTCGGGGGTCATAAAAAATTACAAAATATTGACCAAAAATTCGAAAATAAACCAATGATGCAGCTAGATAGATATTTTAATAACAAATTCAGAGAGGTGTTCCACTTTTAAATCGGGTAAAAATTTCAAAAGTTTGGGCTAAGCAGTGCTGGAACCTGGTCACTTTTCTGCAAACCCATTTTTTTGCAAATTTTGACAGGTCGGTCGTCATAAAAAATTACAAAATATTGACCAAAAATTCGAAAATAAACCAATAATGCAGCTAGATAGATATTCTAATAACAAATTCAGAGAGGTATTCCACTTTTAAATCGGGTAAAAATTTCAAAAGTTATGGGCTAAGCAGTGCTGGGATCTGGTCACTTTTCTGCAAACCCATTTTTTTTAAATTTTGACAGGTCGGAGGTCATAAAAAATTACAAAATTTTAACCTGAAATTCGAAAATAAACCAATAATCCAGCTAGATAGATATTTTAATAACAAATTCAGAGAGGTATTCCACTTTTAAATCGGGTAAAAATTTCAAAAGTTATGGGCTAAGCAGTGCTGGGATCTGGTCACTTTTCTGCAAACCCATTTTTTTTTAAATTTTGACAGGTCGGAGGTCATAAAAAATTACAAATTATTAACCTAAAATTCGAAAATAAACCAATAATGCAGCTAGATAGATATTTTAATAACAAATTCAGAGAGGTGTTCCACTTTGAAATCGGGTAAAAATTTCAAAAGTTATGGGCTAAGTAGTGCTGGGATCTGGTCACTTTTCTGCAAACCCATTTTTTTTAAATTTTGACAGGTCGGAGGTCATAAAAAATTACAAAATATTAACCTGAAATTCGAAAATAAACCAATAATGCAGCTAGATAGATATTTTAATAACAAATTCAGAGTGGTATTCCACTTTTAAATCGGGTAAAAATTTCAAAAGTTATGGGCTAAGCAGTGCTGGGATCTGGTCAATTTTCTGCAAACCCATTTTTTGCAAATTTTGACAAGTCGGGGGTCATAAAAAATTACAAAATATTGACCAAAAATTCGAAAATAAACCAATGATGCAGCTAGATAGATATTTTAATAACAAATTCAGAGAGGTGTTCCACTTTTAAATCGGGTAAAAATTTCAAAAGTTTGGGCTAAGCAGTGCTGGAACCTGGTCACTTTTCTGCAAACCCATTTTTTTGCAAATTTTGACAGGTCGGTCGTCATAAAAAATTACAAAATATTGACCAAAAATTCGAAAATAAACCAATAATGCAGCTAGATAGATATTCTAATAACAAATTCAGAGAGGTATTCCACTTTTAAATCGGGTAAAAATTTCAAAAGTTATGGGCTAAGCAGTGCTGGGATCTGGTCACTTTTCTGCAAACCCATTTTTTTTAAATTTTGACAGGTCGGAGGTCATAAAAAATTACAAAATTTTAACCTGAAATTCGAAAATAAACCAATAATCCAGCTAGATAGATATTTTAATAACAAATTCAGAGAGGTATTCCACTTTTAAATCGGGTAAAAATTTCAAAAGTTATGGGCTAAGCAGTGCTGGGATCTGGTCACTTTTCTGCAAACCCATTTTTTTTTAAATTTTGACAGGTCGGAGGTCATAAAAAATTACAAATTATTAACCTAAAATTCGAAAATAAACCAATAATGCAGCTAGATAGATATTTTAATAACAAATTCAGAGAGGTGTTCCACTTTGAAATCGGGTAAAAATTTCAAAAGTTATGGGCTAAGTAGTGCTGGGATCTGGTCACTTTTCTGCAAACCCATTTTTTTTAAATTTTGACAGGTCGGAGGTCATAAAAAATTACAAAATATTAACCTGAAATTCGAAAATAAACCAATAATGCAGCTAGATAGATATTTTAATAACAAATTCAGAGAGGTATTCCACTTTTAAATCGGGTAAAAATTTCAAAAGTTATGGGCTAAGCAGTGCTGGGATCTGGTCACTTTTCTGCAAACCCATTTCTTGCAAATTTTCACAGGTCGGGGGTCATAAAAAATTACAAAATATCAACCAAAAATTCGAAAATAAACCAATAATGCAGCTAGATAGATATTTTAATAACAAATTCAGAGAGGTGTTCCACTTTTAAATCGGGTAAAAATTTCAAAAGTTATGGGCTAAGCAGTGCTGGGATCTGGTCACTTTTCTGCAAACCCATTTTTTTTTAAATTTTGACAGGTCGGAGGTCATAAAAAATTACAAAATATTAACCTGAAATTCGAAAATAAACCAATAATGCAGCTAGATAGATATTTTAATAACAAATTCAGAGAGGTATTCCACTTTTAAATCGGGTAAAAATTTCAAAAGTTATGGGCTAAGCAGTGCTGGGATCTGGTCACTTTTCTGCAAACCCATTTTTTTTTAAATTTTGACAGGTCGGAGGTCATAAAAAATTACAAATTATTAACCTAAAATTCGAAAATAAACCAATAATGCAGCTAGATAGATATTTTAATAACAAATTCAGAGAGGTGTTCCACTTTTAAATCGGGTAAAAATTTCAAAAGTTATGGGCTAAGCAGTGCTGGGATCTGGTCACTTTTCTGGAAACCCATTTTTTTTTAAATTTTGACAGGTCGGAGGTCATAAAAAATTACAAAATATTAACCTAAAATTCGAAAATAAACCAATGATGCAGCTAGATAGATATTTTAATAACAAATTCAGAGAGGTGTTCCACTTTTAAATCGGGTAAAAATTTCAAAAGTTTGGGCTAAGCAGTGCTGGAACCTGGTCACTTTTCTGCAAACCCATTTTTTTTGCAAATTTTGACAGGTCGGTCGTCATAAAAAATTACAAAATATTGACCAAAAATTCGAAAATAAACCAATAATGCAGCTAGATAGATATTCTAATAACAAATTCAGAGAGGTATTCCACTTTTAAATCGGGTAAAAATTTCAAAAGTTTGGGCTAAGCAGTGCTGGGATCTGGTCACTTTTCTGCAAACCCATTTTTTTTTAATTTTGACAGGTCGGAGGTCATAAAAAATTACAAAATATTAACCTAAAATTCGAAAATAAACCAATAATGCAGCTTGACAGGTCGGGGGTCATAAAAATTACAAAATATTGACAAAAAATTCGAAAATAAACCAATAATGCAGCTAGATAGATATTTTAATAACAAATTCAGAGTGGTATTCCACTTTTAAATCGGGTAAAAATTTCAAAAGTTATGGGCTAAGCAGTGCTGGGATCTGGTCAATTTTCTGCAAACCCATTTTTTGCAAATTTTGACAAGTCGGGGGTCATAAAAAATTACAAAATATTGACCAAAAATTCGAAAATAAACCAATGATGCAGCTAGATAGATATTTTAATAACAAATTCAGAGAGGTGTTCCACTTTTAAATCGGGTAAAAATTTCAAAAGTTTGGGCTAAGCAGTGCTGGAACCTGGTCACTTTTCTGCAAACCCATTTTTTTGCAAATTTTGACAGGTCGGTCGTCATAAAAAATTACAAAATATTGACCAAAAATTCGAAAATAAACCAATAATGCAGCTAGATAGATATTCTAATAACAAATTCAGAGAGGTATTCCACTTTTAAATCGGGTAAAAATTTCAAAAGTTATGGGCTAAGCAGTGCTGGGATCTGGTCACTTTTCTGCAAACCCATTTTTTTTTAAATTTTGACAGGTCGGAGGTCATAAAAAATTACAAAATTTTAACCTGAAATTCGAAAATAAACCAATAATCCAGCTAGATAGATATTTTAATAACAAATTCAGAGAGGTATTCCACTTTTAAATCGGGTAAAAATTTCAAAAGTTATGGGCTAAGCAGTGCTGGGATCTGGTCACTTTTCTGCAAACCCATTTTTTTTTAAATTTTGACAGGTCGGAGGTCATAAAAAATTACAAATTATTAACCTAAAATTCGAAAATAAACCAATAATGCAGCTAGATAGATATTTTAATAACAAATTCAGAGAGGTGTTCCACTTTGAAATCGGGTAAAAATTTCAAAAGTTATGGGCTAAGTAGTGCTGGGATCTGGTCACTTTTCTGCAAACCCATTTTTTTTTTAAATTTTGACAGGTCGGAGGTCATAAAAAATTACAAAATATTAACCTAAAATTCGAAAATAAACCAATAATGCAGCTTGACAGGTCGGGGGTCATAAAAATTACAAAATATTGACCAAAAATTCGAAAATAAACCAATAATGCAGCTAGATAGATATTTTAATAACAAATTCAGAGTGGTATTCCACTTTTAAATCGGGTAAAAATTTCAAAAGTTATGGGCTAAGCAGTGCTGGGATCTGGTCAATTTTCTGCAAACCCATTTTTTGCAAATTTTGACAAGTCGGGGGTCATAAAAAATTACAAAATATTGACCAAAAATTCGAAAATAAACCAATGATGCAGCTAGATAGATATTTTAATAACAAATTCAGAGAGGTGTTCCACTTTTAAATCGGGTAAAAATTTCAAAAGTTTGGGCTAAGCAGTGCTGGAACCTGGTCACTTTTCTGCAAACCCATTTTTTTGCAAATTTTGACAGGTCGGTCGTCATAAAAAATTACAAAATATTGACCAAAAATTCGAAAATAAACCAATAATGCAGCTAGATAGATATTCTAATAACAAATTCAGAGAGGTATTCCACTTTTAAATCGGGTAAAAATTTCAAAAGTTTGGGCTAAGCAGTGCTGGGATCTGGTCACTTTTCTGCAAACCCATTTTTTTTTTAATTTTGACAGGTCGGAGGTCATAAAAAATTACAAAATATTGACAAAAAATTCGAAAATAAACCAATGATGCAGCAAGATAGATATTTTAATAACAAATTCAGAGAGGTATTCCACTTTTAAATCGGGTAAAAATTTCAAAAGTTATGGGCTAAGCAGTGCTGGGATCTGGTCACTTTTCTGCAAACCCATTTCTTGCAAATTTTCACAGGTCGGGGGTCATAAAAAATTACAAAATATCAACCAAAAATTCGAAAATAAACCAATAATGCAGCTAGATAGATATTTTAATAACAAATTCAGAGAGGTGTTCCACTTTTAAATCGGGTAAAAATTTCAAAAGTTATGGGCTAAGCAGTGCTGGGATCTGCTCACTTTTCTGCAAACCCATTTTTTTTTAAATTTTGACAGGTCGGAGGTCATAAAAAATTACAAAATATTAACCTGAAATTCGAAAATAAACCAATA
Organism: Drosophila ficusphila; assembly: GCF_018152265.1. Lineage (NCBI taxonomy): Eukaryota > Metazoa > Arthropoda > Insecta > Diptera > Drosophilidae > Drosophila > Drosophila ficusphila. Next base: position 77,271 of record NW_025064236.1, read on the forward strand.
ATGCAGCTCTATATATATATTTTAATAACAAATTCAGAGAGGTATTCCACTTTTAAATCGGGTAAAAATTTCAAAAGTTATGGGCTAAGCAGTGCTGGGATCTGGTCACTTTTCTGCAAACCCATTTTTTTTTAAATTTTGACAGGTCGGAGGTCATAAAAAATTACAAATTATTAACCTAAAATTCGAAAATAAACCAATAATGCAGCTAGATAGATATTTTAATAACAAATTCAGAGAGGTGTTCCACTTTTAAATCGGGTAAAAATTTCAAAAGTTATGGGCTAAGTAGTGCTGGGATCTGGTCACTTTTCTGCAAACCCATTTTTTTTTTAAATTTTGACAGGTCGGAGGTCATAAAAAATTTCAAAATATTAACCTAAAATTCGAAAATAAACCAATAATGCAGCTTGACAGGTCGGGGGTCATAAAAATTACAAAATATTGACCAAAAATTCGAAAATAAACCAATAATGCAGCTAGATAGATATTTTAATAACAAATTCAGAGTGGTATTCCACTTTTAAATCGGGTAAAAATTTCAAAAGTTATGGGCTAAGCAGTGCTGGGATCTGGTCAATTTTCTGCAAACCCATTTTTTGCAAATTTTGACAAGTCGGGGGTCATAAAAAATTACAAAATATTGACCAAAAATTCGAAAATAAACCAATGATGCAGCTAGATAGATATTTTAATAACAAATTCAGAGAGGTGTTCCACTTTTAATCCGGGTAAAAATTTCAAAAGTTTGGGCTAAGCAGTGCTGGAACCTGGTCACTTTTCTGCAAACCCATTTTTTTGCAAATTTTGACAGGTCGGTCGTCATAAAAAATTACAAAATATTGACCAAAAATTCGAAAATAAACCAATGATGCAGCTAGATAGATATTTTAATAACAAATTCAGAGAGGTGTTCCACTTTTAAATCGGGTAAAAATTTCAAAAGTTTGGGCTAAGCAGTGCTGGAACCTGGTCACTTTTCTGCAAACCCATTTTTTTGCAAATTTTGACAGGTCGGTCGTCATAAAAAATTACAAAATATTGACCAAAAATTCGAAAATAAACCAATAATGCAGCTAGATAGATATTCTAATAACAAATTCAGAGAGGTATTCCACTTTTAAATCGGGTAAAAATTTCAAAAGTTTGGGCTAAGCAGTGCTGGGATCTGGTCACTTTTCTGCAAACCCATTTTTTGCAAATTTTGACAGGTCGGGGGTCATAAAAAATTACAAAATATTGACAAAAAATTCGAAAATAAACCAATGATGCAGCAAGATAGATATTTTAATAACAAATTCAGAGAGGTATTCCACTTTTAAATCGGGTAAAAATTTCAAAAGTTATGGGCTAAGCAGTGCTGGGATCTGGTCACTTTTCTGCAAACCCATTTCTTGCAAATTTTCACAGGTCGGGGGTCATAAAAAATTACAAACTATCAACCAAAAATTCGAAAATAAACCAATAATGCAGCTAGATAGATATTTTAATAACAAATTCAGAGAGGTGTTCCACTTTTAAATCGGGTAAAAATTCCAAAAGTTATGGGCTAAGCAGTGCTGGGATCTGGTCACTTTTCTGCAAACCCATTTTTTTTAAATTTTGACAGGTCGGAGGTCATAAAAAATTACAAAATATTAACCTGAAATTCGAAAATAAACCAATAATGCAGCTAGATAGATATTTTAATAACAAATTCAGAGAGGTATTCCACTTTTAAATCGGGTAAAAATTTCAAAAGTTATGGGCTAAGCAGTGCTGGGATCTGGTCACTTTTCTGCAAACCCATTTTTTTTTAAATTTTGACAGGTCGGAGGTCATAAAAAATTACAAATTATTAACCTAAAATTCGAAAATAAACCAATAATGCAGCTAGATAGATATTTTAATAACAAATTCAGAGAGGTGTTCCACTTTTAAATCGGGTAAAAATTTCAAAAGTTATGGGCTAAGTAGTGCTGGGATCTGGTCACTTTTCTGCAAACCCATTTTTTTTAAATTTTGACAGGTCGGAGGTCATAAAAAATTACAAAATATTAACCTAAAATTCGAAAATAAACCAATAATGCAGCTAGATAGATATTTTAATAACAAATTCAGAGAGGTGTTCCACTTTTAAATCGGGTAAAAATTTCAAAAGTTATGGGCTAAGCAGTGCTGGGATCTGGTCACTTTTCTGCAAACCCATTTTTTGCAAATTTTGACAAGTCGGGGGTCATAAAAAATTACAAAATATTGACCAAAAATTCGAAAATAAACCAATGATGCAGCTAGATAGATATTTTAATAACAAATTCAGAGAGGTGTTCCACTTTTAAATCGGGTAAAAATTTCAAAAGTTTGGGCTAAGCAGTGCTGGAACCTGGTCACTTTTCTGCAAACCCATTTTTTTGCAAATTTTGACAGGTCGGTCGTCATAAAAAATTACAAAATATTGACCAAAAATTCGAAAATAAACCAATAATGCAGCTAGATAGATATTCTAATAACAAATTCAGAGAGGTATTCCACTTTTAAATCGGGTAAAAATTTCAAAAGTTTGGGCTAAGCAGTGCTGGGATCTGGTCACTTTTCTGCAAACCCATTTTTTGCAAATTTTGACAGGTCGGGGGTCATAAAAAATTACAAAATATTGGCAAAAAATTCGAAAATAAACCAATGATGCAGCAAGATAGATATTTTAATAACAAATTCAGAGAGGTATTCCACTTTTAAATCGGGTAAAAATTTCAAAAGTTATGGGCTAAGCAGTGCTGGGATCTGGTCACTTTTCTGCAAACCCATTTCTTGCAAATTTTCACAGGTCGGGGGTCATAAAAAATTACAAAATATCAACCAAAAATTCGAAAATAAACCAATAATGCAGCTAGATAGATATTTTAATAACAAATTCAGAGAGGTGTTCCACTTTTAAATCGGGTAAAAATTTCAAAAGTTATGGGCTAAGCAGTGCTGGGATCTGGTCACTTTTCTGCAAACCCATTTTTTTTTAAATTTTGACAGGTCGGAGGTCATAAAAAATTACAAAATATTAACCTGAAATTCGAAAATAAACCAATAATGCAGCTAGATAGATATTTTAATAACAAATTCAGAGAGGTATTCCACTTTTAAATCGGGTAAAAATTTCAAAAGTTATGGGCTAAGCAGTGCTGGGATCTGGTCACTTTTCTGCAAACCCATTTTTTTTTAAATTTTGACAGGTCGGAGGTCATAAAAAATTACAAATTATTAACCTAAAATTCGAAAATAAACCAATAATGCAGCTAGATAGATATTTTAATAACAAATTCAGAGAGGTGTTCCACTTTTAAATCGGGTAAAAATTTCAAAAGTTATGGGCTAAGCAGTGCTGGGATCTGGTCACTTTTCTGCAAACCCATTTTTTTTTAAATTTTGACAGGTCGGAGGTCATAAAAAATTACAAAATATTAACCTAAAATTCGAAAATAAACCAATAATGCAGCTAGATAGATATTTTAATAACAAATTCAGAGAGGTGTTCCACTTTTAAATCGGGTAAAAATTTCAAAAGTTATGGGCTAAGCAGTGCTGGGATCTGGTCACTTTTCTGCAAACCCATTTTTTGCAAATTTTGACAGGTCGGGGGTCATAAAAATTACAAAATATTGACCAAAAATTCGAAAATAAACCAATAATGCAGCTAGATAGATATTTTAATAACAAATTCAGAGAGGTATTCCACTTTTAAATCGGGTAAAAATTTCAAAAGTTTGGGCTAAGCAGTGCTGGGATCTGGTCACTTTTCTGCAAACCCATTTTTTGCAAATTTTGACAGGTCGGGGGTCATAAAAATTACAAAATATTGACCAAAAATTCGAAAATAAACCAATAATGCAGCTAGATAGATATTTTAATAACAAATTCAGAGAGGTATTCCACTTTTAAATCGGGTAAAAATTTCAAAAGTTTGGGCTAAGCAGTGCTGGGATCTGGTCACTTTTCTGCAAACCCATTTTTTTTTAAATTTTGACAGGTCGGAGGTCATAAAAAATTACAAAATATTAACCTACAATTCGAAAATAAACCAATAATGCAGCTAGATAGATATATTAATAACAAATTCAGAGAGGTGTTCCACTTTTAAATCGGGTAAAAATTTCAAAAGTTTGGGCTAAGCAGTGCTGGAACCTGGTCACTTTTCTGCAAACCCATTTCTTGCAAATTTTCACAGGTCGGGGGTCATAAAAAATTACAAAATATCAACCAAAAATTCGAAAATAAACCAATAATGCAGCTAGATAGATATTTTAATAACAAATTCAGAGAGGTGTTCCACTTTTAAATCGGGTAAAAATTTCAAAAGTTATGGGCTAAGCAGTGCTGGGATCTGGTCACTTTTCTGCAAACCCATTTTTTGCAAATTTTGACAGGTCGGGGGTCATAAAAAATTACAAAATATTGACCAAAAATTCGAAAATAAACCAATAATGCAGCTAGATAGATATCCTAATAACAAATTCAGAGAGGTATTCCACTTTTAAATCGGGTAAAAATTTCAAAAGTTTGGGCTAAGCAGTGCTGGAACCTGGTCACTTTTCTGCAAACCCATTTCTTGCAAATTTTCACAGGTCGGGGGTCATAAAAAATTACAAAATATCAACCAAAAATTCGAAAATATACCAATAATGCAGCTAGATAGATATTTTAATAACAAATTCAGAGAGGTGTTCCACTTTTAAATCGGGTACAAATTTCAAAAGTTATGGGCTAAGCAGTGCTGGGATCTGGTCACTTTTCTGCAAACCCATTTTTTGCAAATTTTGACAAGTCGGGGGTCATAAAAAATTACAAAATATTGACCAAAAATTCGAAAATAAACCAATAATGCAGCTAGATAGATATTCTAATAACAAATTCAGAGAGGTGTTCCACTTTTAAATCGGGTAAAAATTTCAAAAGTTTGGGCTAAGCAGTGCTGGAACCTGGTCATTTTTCTGCAAACCCATTTCTTGCAAATTTTGACAGGTCGGGGGTCATAAAAAATTACAAAATATTGACCAAAAATTCGAAAATAAACCAATAATGCAGCTAGATAGATATTTTAATAACAAATTCAGAGAGGTGTTCCACTTTTAAATCGGGTAAAAATTTCAAAAGTTTGGGCTAAGCAGTGCTGGAACCTGGTCACTTTTCTGCAAACCCATTTCTTGCAAATTTTCACAGGTCGGGGGTCATAAAAAATTACAAAATATCAACCAAAAATTCGAAAATAAACCAATAATGCAGCTAGATAGATATTTTAATAACAAATTCAGAGAGGTGTTCCACTTTTAAATCGGGTAAAAATTTCAAAAGTTATGGGCTAAGCAGTGCTGGGATCTGGTCACTTTTCTGCAAACCCATTTTTTGCAAATTTTGACAGGTCGGGGGTCATAAAAAATTACAAAATATTGACCAAAAATTCGAAAATAAACCAATAATGCAGCTAGATAGATATCCTAATAACAAATTCAGAGAGGTATTCCACTTTTAAATCGGGTAAAAATTTCAAAAGTTTGGGCTAAGCAGTGCTGGAACCTGGTCACTTTTCTGCAAACCCATTTCTTGCAAATTTTCACAGGTCGGGGGTCATAAAAAATTACAAAATATCAACCAAAAATTCGAAAATATACCAATAATGCAGCTAGATAGATATTTTAATAACAAATTCAGAGAGGTGTTCCACTTTTAAATCGGGTACAAATTTCAAAAGTTATGGGCTAAGCAGTGCTGGGATCTGGTCACTTTTCTGCAAACCCATTTTTTGCAAATTTTGACAGGTCGGGGGTCATAAAAAATTACAAAATATTGACCAAAAATTCGAAAATAAACCAATAATGCAGCTAGATAGATATTCTAATAACAAATTCAGAGAGGTGTTCCACTTTTAAATCGGGTAAAAATTTCAAAAGTTTGGGCTAAGCAGTGCTGGAACCTGGTCATTTTTCTGCAAACCCATTTCTTGCAAATTTTGACAGGTCGGGGGGTCATAAAAATTACAAAATATTGACCAAAAATTCGAAAATAAACCAATAATGCAGCTAGATAGATATTTTAATAACAAATTCAGAGAGGTATTCCACTTTTAAATCGGGTAAAAATTTCAAAAGTTATGGGCTAAGCAGTGCTGGGATCTGGTCACTTTTCTGCAAACCCATTTTTTTTAAATTTTGACAGGTCGGAGGTCATAAAAAATTACAAAATATTAACCTAAAATTCGAAAATAAACCAATAATGCAGCTAGATAGATATTTTAATAACAAATTCAGAGAGGTATTCCACTTTTAAATCGGGTAAAAATTTCAAAAGTTATGGGCTAAGCAGTGCTGGGATCTGGTCACTTTTCTGGAAACCCATTTTTTGCAAATTTTGACAGGTCGGGGGTCATAAAAAATTACAAAATATTGACCAAAAATTCGAAAATAAACCAATAATGCAGCTAGATAGATATTTTAATAACAAATTCAGAGTGGTATTCCACTTTTAAATCGGGTAAAAATTTCAAAAGTTATGGGCTAAGCAGTGCTGGGATCTTGTCACTTTTCTGCAAACCCATTTTTTGCAAATTTTGACAAGTCGGGGGTCATAAAAAATTACAAAATATTGACCAAAAATTCGAAAATAAACCAATGATGCAGCTAGATAGATATTTTAATAACAAATTCAGAGAGGTGTTCCACTTTTAAATCGGGTAAAAATTTCAAAAGTTTGGGCTAAGCAGTGCTGGAACCTGGTCACTTTTCTGCAAACCCATTTCTTGCAAATTTTCACAGGTCGGGGGTCATAAAAAATTACAAAATATCAACCAAAAATTCGAAAATAAACCAATAATGCAGCTAGATAGATATTTTAATAACAAATTCAGAGAGGTGTTCCACTTTTAAATCGGGTAAAAATTTCAAAAGTTATGGGCTAAGCAGTGCTGGGATCTGGTCACTTTTCTGCAAACCCATTTTTTGCAAATTTTGACAGGTCGGGGGTCATAAAAAATTACAAAATATTGACCAAAAATTCGAAAATAAACCAATAATGCAGCTAGATAGATATCCTAATAACAAATTCAGAGAGGTATTCCACTTTTAAATCGGGTAAAAATTTCAAAAGTTTGGGCTAAGCAGTGCTGGAACCTGGTCACTTTTCTGCAAACCCATTTCTTGCAAATTTTCACAGGTCGGGGGTCATAAAAAATTACAAAATATCAACCAAAAATTCGAAAATATACCAATAATGCAGCTAGATAGATATTTTAATAACAAATTCAGAGAGGTGTTCCACTTTTAAATCGGGTACAAATTTCAAAAGTTATGGGCTAAGCAGTGCTGGGATCTGGTCACTTTTCTGCAAACCCATTTTTTGCAAATTTTGACAGGTCGGGGGTCATAAAAAATTACAAAATATTGACCAAAAATTCGAAAATAAACCAATAATGCAGCTAGATAGATATTCTAATAACAAATTCAGAGAGGTATTCCACTTTTAAATCGGGTAAAAATTTCAAAAGTTTGGGCTAAGCAGTGCTGGGATCTGGTCACTTTTCTGCAAACCCATTTTTTTTTAAATTTTGACAGGTCGGAGGTCATAAAAAATTACAAAATATTAACCTAAAATTCGAAAATAAACCAATAATGCAGCTAGATAGATATTTTAATAACAAATTCAGAGAGGTGTTCCACTTTTAAATCGGGTAAAAATTTCAAAAGTTATGGGCTAAGCAGTGCTGGGATCTGGTCACTTTTCTGCAAACCCATTTTTTGCAAATTTTGACAGGTCGGGGGTCATAAAAAATTACAAAATATTGACCAAAAATTCGAAAATAAACCAATAATGCAGCTAGATAGATATCCTAATAACAAATTCAGAGAGGTATTCCACTTTTAAATCGGGTAAAAATTTCAAAAGTTTGGGCTAAGCAGTGCTGGAACCTGGTCACTTTTCTGCAAACCCATTTCTTGCAAATTTTCACAGGTCGGGGGTCATAAAAAATTACAAAATATCAACCAAAAATTCGAAAATAAACCAATAATGCAGCTAGATAGATATTTTAATAACAAATTCAGAGAGGTGTTCCACTTTTAAATCGGGTACAAATTTCAAAAGTTATGGGCTAAGCAGTGCTGGGATCTGGTCACTTTTCTGCAAACCCATTTTTTGCAAATTTTGACAGGTCGGGGGTCATAAAAATTACAAAATATTGACCAAAAATTCGAAAATAAACCAATAATGCAGCTAGATAGATATTTTAATAACAAATTCAGAGAGGTATTCCACTTTTAAATCGGGTAAAAATTTCAAAAGTTTGGGCTAAGCAGTGCTGGGATCTGGTCACTTTTCTGGAAACCCATTTTTTGCAAATTTTGACAGGTCGGGGGGTCATAAAAATTACAAAATATTGACCAAAAATTCGAAAATAAACCAATAATGCAGCTAGATAGATATTTTAATAACAAATTCAGAGTGGTATTCCACTTTTAAATCGGGTAAAAATTTCAAAAGTTATGGGCTAAGCAGTGCTGGGATCTGGTCAATTTTCTGCAAACCCATTTTTTGCAAATTTTGACAAGTCGGGGGTCATAAAAAATTACAAAATATTGACCAAAAATTCGAAAATAAACCAATGATGCAGCTAGATAGATATTCTAATAACAAATTCAGAGAGGTATTCCACTTTTAAATCGGGTAAAAATTTCAAAAGTTTGGGCTAAGCAGTGCTGGAACCTGGTCACTTTTCTGCAAACCCATTTCTTGCAAATTTTGACAGGTCGGGGGTCATAAAAATTACAAAATATTGACCAAAAATTCGAAAATATTCCACTTTTAAATCGGGTAAAAATTTCAAAAGTTATGGGCTAAGCAGTGCTGGGATCTGGTCACTTTTCTGGAATCCCATTTTTTGCAAATTTTGACAGGTCGGGGGTCATAAAAAATTACAAAATATTGACCAAAAATTCGAAAATAAACCAATAATGCAGCTAGATAGATATTTTAATAACAAATTCAGAGTGGTATTCCAATTTTAAATCGGGTAAAGATTTCAAAAGTTATGGGCTAAGCAGTGCTGGGATCTGGTCAATTTTCTGCAAACCCATTTTTTGCAAATTTTGACAAGTCGGGGGTCATAAAAAATTACAAAATATTGACCAAAAATTCGAAAATAAACCAATGATGCAGCTAGATAGATATTTTAATAACAAATTCAGAGAGGTGTTCCACTTTTAAATCGGGTAAAAATTTCAAAAGTTTGGGCTAAGCAGTGCTGGAACCTGGTCACTTTTCTGCAAACCCATTTCTTGCAAATTTTCACAGGTCGGGGGTCATAAAAAATTACAAAATATCAACCAAAAATTCGAAAATAAACCAATAATGCAGCTAGATAGATATTTTAATAACAAATTCAGAGAGGTGTTCCACTTTTAAATCGGGTAAAAATTTCAAAAGTTATGGGCTAAGCAGTGCTGGGATCTGGTCACTTTTCTGCAAACCCATTTTTTGCAAATTTTGACAGGTCGGGGGTCATAAAAAATTACAAAATATTGACCAAAAATTCGAAAATAAACCAATAATGCAGCTAGATAGATATCCTAATAACAAATTCAGAGAGGTATTCCACTTTTAAATCGGGTAAAAATTTCAAAAGTTTGGGCTAAGCAGTGCTGGAACCTGGTCACTTTTCTGCAAACCCATTTCTTGCAAATTTTCACAGGTCGGGGGTCATAAAAAATTACAAAATATCAACCAAAAATTCGAAAATAAACCAATAATGCAGCTAGATAGATATTTTAATAACAAATTCAGAGAGGTGTTCCACTTTTAAATCGGGTACAAATTTCAAAAGTTATGGGCTAAGCAGTGCTGGGATCTGGTCACTTTTCTGCAAACCCATTTTTTGCAAATTTTGACAGGTCGGGGGTCATAAAAAATTACAAAATATTGACCAAAAATTCGAAAATAAACCAATAATGCAGCTAGATAGATATTCTAATAACAAATTCAGAGAGGTATTCCACTTTTAAATCGGGTAAAAATTTCAAAAGTTTGGGCTAAGCAGTGCTGGGATCTGGTCACTTTTCTGCAAACCCATTTTTTGCAAATTTTGACAGGTCGGAGGTCATAAAAAATTACAAAATATTGACCAAAAATTCGAAAATAAACCAATAATGCAGCTAGATAGATATTTTAATAACAAATTCAGAGTGGTATTCCACTTTTAAATCGGGTAAAAATTTCAAAAGTTATGGGCTAAGCAGTGCTGGGATCTGGTCACTTTTCTGCAAACCCATTTTTTGCAAATTTTGACAGGTCGGGGGTCATAAAAAATTACAAAATATTGACCAAAAATTCGAAAATAAACCAATAATGCAGCTAGATAGATATTCTAATAACAAATTCAGAGAGGTATTCCACTTTTAAATCGGGTAAAAATTTCAAAAGTTTGGGCTAAGCAGTGCTGGGATCTGGTCACTTTTCTGCAAACCCATTTTTTGCAAATTTTGACAGGTCGGGGGTCATACAAAATTACAAAATATTGACCAAAAATTCGAAAATAAACCAATAATGCAGCTAGATAGATATTCTAATAACAAATTCAGACAGGTATTCCACTTTTAAATCGGGTAAAAATTTCAAAAGTTTGGGCTAAGCAGTGCTGGGATCTGGTCACTTTTCTGCAAACCCATTTTTTGCAAATTTTGACAGGTCGGAGGTCATAAAAAATTACAAAATATTGACCAAAAATTCGAAAATAAACCAATAATGCAGCTAGATAGATATTCTAATAACAAATTCAGAGAGGTATTCCACTTTTAAATCGGGTAAAAATTTCAAAAGTTATGGGCTAAGCAGTGCTGGGATCTGGTCACTTTTCTGCAAACCCATTTTTTGCAAATTTTGACAGGTCGGGGGTCATAAAAAATTACAAAATATTGACCAAAAATTCGAAAATAAACCAATAATGCAGCTAGATAGATATCCTAATAACAAATTCAGAGAGGTATTCCACTTTTAAATCGGGTAAAAATTTCAAAAGTTTGGGCTAAGCAGTGCTGGAACCTGGTCACTTTTCTGCAAACCCATTTCTTGCAAATTTTCACAGGTCGGGGGTCATAAAAAATTACAAAATATCAACCAAAAATTCGAAAATAAACCAATAATGCAGCTAGATAGATATTTTAATAACAAATTCAGAGAGGTGTTCCACTTTTAAATCGGGTACAAATTTCAAAAGTTATGGGCTAAGCAGTGCTGGGATCTGGTCACTTTTCTGCAAACCCATTTTTTGCAAATTTTGACAGGTCGGGGGTCATAAAAAATTACAAAATATTGACCAAAAATTCGAAAATAAACCAATAATGCAGCTAGATAGATATTCTAATAACAAATTCAGAGAGGTATTCCACTTTTAAATCGGGTAAAAATTTCAAAAGTTTGGGCTAAGCAGTGCTGGGATCTGGTCACTTTTCTGCAAACCCATTTCTTGCAAATTTTGACAGGTCGGAGGTCATAAAAAATTACAAAATATTGACCAAAAATTCGAAAATAAACCAATAATGCAGCTAGATAGATATTTTAATAACAAATTCAGAGTGGTATTCCACTTTTAAATCGGGTAAAAATTTCAAAAGTTATGGGCTAAGCAGTGCTGGGATCTGGTCACTTTTCTGCAAACCCATTTTTTGCAAATTTTGACAGGTCGGGGGTCATAAAAAATTACAAAATATTGACCTAAAATTCGAAAATAAACCAATAATGCAGCTAGATAGATATTCTAATAACAAATTCAGAGAGGTATTCCACTTTTAAATCGGGTAAAAATTTCAAAAGTTATGGGCTAAGCAGTGCTGGGATCTGGTCACTTTTCTGCAAACCCATTTTTTGCAAATTTTGACAGGTCGGGGGTCATACAAAATTACAAAATATTGACCAAAAATTCGAAAATAAACCAATAATGCAGCTAGATAGATATTCTAATAACAAATTCAGAGAGGTATTCCACTTTTAAATCGGGTAAAAATTTTAAAAGTTTGGGCTAAGCAGTGCTGGGATCTGGTCACTTTTCTGCAAACCCATTTCTTGCAAATTTTCACAGGTCGGGGGTCATAAAAAATTACAAAATATTGACCAAAAATTCGAAAATAAACCAATGATGCAGCTAGATAGATATTTTAATAACAAATTCAGAGAGGTGTTCCACTTTTAAATCGGGTAAAAATTTCAAAAGTTATGGGCTAAGCAGTGCTGGGATCTGGTCACTTTTCTGCAAACCCATTTTTTTTAAATTTTGACAGGTCGGAGGTCATAAAAAATTACAAAATATTAACCTAAAATTCGAAAATAAACCAATAATGCAGCTAGATAGATATTTTAATAACAAATTCAGAGAGGTATTCCACTTTTAAATCGGGTAAAAATTTCAAAAGTTATGGGCTAAGCAGTGCTGGGATCTGGTCACTTTTCTGCAAACCCATTTTTTTTTTAAATTTTGACAGGTTGGAGGTCATAAAAAATTACAAAATATTAACCTAAAATTCGAAAATAAACCAATAATGCAGCTAGATAGATATTTTAATAACAAATTCAGAGAGGTGTTCCACTTTTAAATCGGGTAAAAATTTCAAAAGTTATGGGCTAAGCAGTGCTGGGATCTGGTCACTTTTCTGCAAACCCATTTTTTGCAAATTTTGACAGGTCGGGGGTCATAAAAATTACAAAATATTGACCAAAAATTCGAAAATAAACCAATAATGCAGCTAGATAGATATTTTAATAACAAATTCAGAGAGGTATTCCACTTTTAAATCGGGTAAAAATTTCAAAAGTTTGGGCTAAGCAGTGCTGGGATCTGGTCACTTTTCTGCAAACCCATTTCTTGCAAATTTTCACAGGTCGGGGGTCATAAAAAATTACAAAATATCAACCAAAAATTCGAAAATAAACCAATAATCCAGCTAGATAGATATTTTAATAACAAATTCAGAGTGGTATTCCACTTTTAAATCGGGTAAAAATTTCAAAAGTTATGGGCTAAGCAGTGCTGGGATCTGGTCAATTTTCTGCAAACCCATTTTTTGCAAATTTTGACAAGTCGGGGGTCATAAAAAATTACAAAATATTGACCAAAAATTCGAAAATAAACCAATGATGCAGCTAGATAGATATTTTAATAACAAATTCAGAGAGGTGTTCCACTTTTAAATCGGGTAAAAATTTCAAAAGTTATGGGCTAAGCAGTGCTGGGATCTGGTCACTTTTCTGCAAACCCATTTTTTGCAAATTTTGACAGGTCGGGGTCATAAAAATTACAAAATATTGACCAAAAATTCGAAAATAAACCAATAATGCAGCTAGATAGATATTTTAATAACAAATTCAGAGAGGTATTCCACTTTTAAATCGGGTAAACATTTCAAAAGTTTGGGCTAAGCAGTGCTGGGATCTGGTCACTTTTCTGCAAACCCATTTTTTTTTAAATTTTGACAGGTCGGAGGTCATAAAAAATTACAAAATATTAACCTAAAATTCGAAAATAAACCAATAATGCAGCTAGATAGATATTTTAATAACAAATTCAGAGAGGTATTCCACTTTTAAATCGGGTAAAAATTTCAAAAGTTATGGGCTAAGCAGTGCTGGGATCTGGTCACTTTTCTGCAAACCCATTTTTTTTTTAATTTTGACAGGTCGGAGGTCATAAAAAATTACAAAATATTAACCTAAAATTCGAAAATAAACCAATAATGCAGCTAGATAGATATTTTAATAACAAATTCAGAGAGGTGTTCCACTTTTAAATCGGGTAAAAATTTCAAAAGTTATGGGCTAAGCAGTGCTGGGATCTGGTCACTTTTCTGCAAACCCATTTTTTTTTAAATTTTGACAGGTCGGAGGTCATAAAAAATTACAAAATATTAACCTAAAATTCGAAAATAAACCAATAATGCAGCTAGATAGATATTTTAATAACAAATTCAGAGAGGTATTCCACTTTTAAATCGGGTAAAAATTTCAAAAGTTATGGGCTAAGCAGTGCTGGGATCTGGTCACTTTTCTGCAAACCCATTTTTTTTTAAATTTTGACAGGTTGGAGGTCATAAAAAATTACAAAATATTAACCTAAAATTCGAAAATAAACCAATAATGCAGCTAGATAGATATTTTAATAACAAATTCAGAGAGGTGTTCCACTTTTAAATCGGGTAAAAATTTCAAAAGTTATGGGCTAAGCAGTGCTGGGATCTGGTCACTTTTCTGCAAACCCATTTTTTGCAAATTTTGACAGGTCGGGGGTCATAAAAATTACAAAATATTGACCAAAAATTCGAAAATAAACCAATAATGCAGCTAGATAGATATTTTAATAACAAATTCAGAGAGGTATTCCACTTTTAAATCGGGTAAAAATTTCAAAAGTTTGGGCTAAGCAGTGCTGGGATCTGGTCACTTTTCTGCAAACCCATTTCTTGCAAATTTTCACAGGTCGGGGGTCATAAAAAATTACAAAATATCAACCAAAAATTCGAAAATAAACCAATAATCCAGCTAGATAGATATTTTAATAACAAATTCAGAGTGGTATTCCACTTTTAAATCGGGTAAAAATTTCAAAAGTTATGGGCTAAGCAGTGCTGGGATCTGGTCAATTTTCTGCAAACCCATTTTTTGCAAATTTTGACAAGTCGGGGGTCATAAAAAATTACAAAATATTGACCAAAAATTCGAAAATAAACCAATGATGCAGCTAGATAGATATTTTAATAACAAATTCAGAGAGGTGTTCCACTTTTAAATCGGGTAAAAATTTCAAAAGTTATGGGCTAAGCAGTGCTGGGATCTGGTCACTTTTCTGCAAACCCATTTTTTGCAAATTTTGACAGGTCGGGGTCATAAAAATTACAAAATATTGACCAAAAATTCGAAAATAAACCAATAATGCAGCTAGATAGATATTTTAATAACAAATTCAGAGAGGTATTCCACTTTTAAATCGGGTAAACATTTCAAAAGTTTGGGCTAAGCAGTGCTGGGATCTGGTCACTTTTCTGCAAACCCATTTTTTTTTAAATTTTGACAGGTCGGAGGTCATAAAAAATTACAAAATATTAACCTAAAATTCGAAAATAAACCAATAATGCAGCTAGATAGATATTTTAATAACAAATTCAGAGAGGTATTCCACTTTTAAATCGGGTAAAAATTTCAAAAGTTATGGGCTAAGCAGTGCTGGGATCTGGTCACTTTTCTGCAAACCCATTTTTTTTTAATTTTGACAGGTCGGAGGTCATAAAAAATTACAAAATATTAACCTAAAATTCGAAAATAAACCAATAATGCAGCTAGATAGATATTTTAATAACAAATTCAGAGAGGTGTTCCACTTTTAAATCGGGTAAAAATTTCAAAAGTTATGGGCTAAGCAGTGCTGGGATCTGGTCACTTTTCTGCAAACCCATTTTTTGCAAATTTTGACAGGTCGGGGGTCATAAAAATTACAAAATATTGACCAAAAATTCGAAAATAAACCAATGATGCAGCTAGATAGATATTTTAATAACAAATTCAGAGAGGTGTTCCACTTTTAAATCGGGTAAAAATTTCAAAAGTTATGGGCTAAGCAGTGCTGGGATCTGGTCACTTTTCTGGAAACCCATTTTTTGCAAATTTTGACAGGTCGGGGGTCATAAAAAATTACAAAATATTGACCAAAAATTCGAAAATAAACCAATAATGCAGCTAGATAGATATTTTAATAACAAATTCAGAGTGGTATTCCACTTTTAAATCGGGTAAAAATTTCAAAAGTTATGGGCTAAGCAGTGCTGGGATCTGGTCAATTTTCTGCAAACCCATTTTTTGCAAATTTTGACAGGTCGGGGGTCATAAAAATTACAAAATATTGACCAAAAATTCGAAAATAAACCAATAATGCAGCTAGATAGATATTTTAATAACAAATTCAGAGAGGTATTCCACTTTTAAATCGGGTAAAAATTTCAAAAGTTAAGGGCTAAGCAGTGCTGGGTTCTGGTCACTTTTATGGAAACCCATTTTTTGCAAATTTTGACAGGTCGGGGGTCATAAAAAAGTACAAAATATTCACCAAAAATTCGAAAATAAACCAATAATGCAGCTAGATAGATATTTTAATAACAAATTCAGAGTGGTATTCCACTTTTAAATCGGGTAAAAATTTCAAAAGTTATGGGCTAAGCAGTGCTGGGATCTGGTCAATTTTCTGCAAACCCATTTTTTGCAAATTTTGACAAGTCGGGGGTCATAAAAAATTACAAAATATTGACCAAAAATTCGAAAATAAACCAATGATGCAGCTAGATAGATATTTTAATAACAAATTCAGAGAGGTGTTCCACTTTTAAATCGGGTAAAAATTTCAAAAGTTTGGGCTAAGCAGTGCTGGAACCTGGTCACTTTTCTGCAAACCCATTTCTTGCAAATTTTCACAGGTCGGGGGTCATAAAAAATTACAAAATATCAACCAAAAATTCGAAAATAAACCAATAATACAGCTAGATAGATATTTTAATAACAAATTCAGAGAGGTATTCCACTTTTAAATCGGGTAAAAATTTCAAAAGTTAAGGGCTAAGCAGTGCTGGGATCTGGTCACTTTTCTGCAAACCCATTTTTTGCAAATTTTGACAGGTCGGGGGTCATAAAAAATTACAAAATATTGACCAAAAATTCGAAAATAAACCAATAATGCAGCTAGATAGATATTCTAATAACAAATTCAGAGAGGTATTCCACTTTTAAATCGGGTAAAAATTTCAAAAGTTTGGGCTAAGCAGTGCTGGGATCTGGTCACTTTTCTGGAAACCCATTTTTTGCAAATTTTGACAGGTCGGGGGTCATAAAAAATTACAAAATATTGACCAAAAATTCGAAAATAAACCAATAATGCAGCTAGATAGATATTTTAATAACAAATTCAGAGAGGTATTCCACTTTTAAATCGGGTAAAAATTTCAAAAGTTATGGGCTAAGCAGTGCTGGGATCTGGTCAATTTTCTGCAAACCCATTTTTTGCAAATTTTGACAGGTTCGGGGTCATAAAAAATTACAAAATATTGACAAAAAATTCGAAAATAAACCAATAATGCAGCTAGATAGATATTCTAATAACAAATTCAGAGAGGTATTCCACTTTTAAATCGGGTAAAAATTTCAAAAGTTTGGGCTAAGCAGTGCTGGGATCTGGTCACTTTTCTGGAAACCCATTTTTTGCAAATTTTGACAGGTCGGGGGTCATAAAAATTACAAAATATTGACCAAAAATTCAAAAATAAACCAATAATGCAGCTAGATAGATATTTTAATAACAAATTCAGAGTGGTATTCCACTTTTAAATCGGGTAAAAATTTCAAAAGTTATGGGCTAAGCAGTGCTGGGATCTGGTCAATTTTCTGCAAACCCATTTTTTGCAAATTTTGACAAGTCGGGGGTCATAAAAAATTACAAAATATTGACCAAAAATTCGAAAATAAACCAATGATGCAGCTAGATAGATATTTTAATAACAAATTCAGAGAGGTGTTCCACTTTTAAATTGGGTAAAAATTTCAAAAGTTTGGGCTAAGCAGTGCTGGAACCTGGTCACTTTTCTGCAAACCCATTTCTTGCAAATTTTGACAGGTCGGGGGTCATAAAAATTACAAAATATTGACCAAAAATTCGAAAATAAACCAATAATGCAGCTAGATAGATATTTTAATAACAAATTCAGAGAGGTATTCCACTTTTAAATCGGGTAAAAATTTCAAAAGTTATGGGCTAAGCAGTGCTGGGATCTGGTCACTTTTCTGCAAACCCATTTTTTTTTAAATTTTGACAGGTCGGAGGTCATAAAAAATTACAAAATATTAACCTAAAATTCGAAAATAAACCAATAATGCAGCTAGATAGATATTTTAATAACAAATTCAGAGAGGTATTCCACTTTTAAATCGGGTAAAAATTTCAAAAGTTATGGGCTAAGCAGTGCTGGGATCTGGTCACTTTTCTGCAAACCCATTTTTTGCCAATTTTGACAGGTCGGGGGTCATAAAAAATTACAAAATATTGACCAAAAAATTCGAAAATAAACCAATAATGCAGCTAGATAGATATTTTAATAACAAATTCAGAGTGGTATTCCACTTTTAAATCGGGTAAAAATTTCAAAAGTTATGGGCTAAGCAGTGCTGGGATCTGGTCAATTTTCTGCAAACCCATTTTTTGCAAATTTTGACAAGTCGGGGGTCATAAAAAATTAAAAAATATTGACCAAAAATTCGAAAATAAACCAATAATGCAGCTAGATAGATATTTTAATAACAAATTCAGAGAGGTATTCCACTTTTAAATCGGGTAAAAATTTCAAAAGGTTTGGGATAAGCAGTGCTGGGATCTGGTCACTTTTCTGCAAACCCATTTCTTGCAAATTTTCACAGGTCGGGGGTCATAAAAAATTACAAAATATCAACCAAAAATTCGAAAATAAACCAATAATGCAGCTAGATAGATATTTTAATAACAAATTCAGAGAGGTGTTCCACTTTTAAATCGGGTAAAAATTTCAAAAGTTATGGGCTAAGCAGTGCTGGGATCTGGTCACTTTTCTGCAAACCCATTTTTTGCAAATTTTGACAAGTCGGGGGTCATAAAAAATTACAAAATATTGACCAAAAATTCGAAAATAAACCAATAATGCAGCTAGATAGATATTCTAATAACAAATTCAGAGAGGTATTCCACTTTTAAATCGGGTAAAAATTTCAAAAGTTTGGGCTAAGCAGTGCTGGAACCTGGTCACTTTTCTGCAAACCCATTTCTTGCAAATTTTGACAGGTCGGTGGTCATAAAAATTACAAAATATTGACCAAAAATTCGAAAAATAAACCAATAATGCAGCTAGATAGATACTTTAATAACAAATTCAGAGAGGTATTCCACTTTTAAATCGGGTAAAAATTTCAAAAGTTATGGGCTAAGCAGTGCTGGGATCTGGTCACTTTTCTGCAAACCCATTTTTTTTTAAATTTTGACAGGTCGGAGGTCATAAAAAATTACAAAATATTAACCTAAAATTCGAAAATAAACCAATAATGCAGCTAGATAGATATTTTAATAACAAATTCAGAGAGGTATTCCACTTTTAAATCGGGTAAAAATTTCAAAAGTTATGGGCTAAGCAGTGCTGGAACCTGGTCACTTTTCTGCAAACCCATTTCTTGCAAATTTTCACAGGTCGGGGGTCATAAAAAATTACAAAATATCAACCAAAAATTCGAAAATAAACCAATAATGCAGCTAGATAGATATTTTAATAACAAATTCAGAGAGGTGTTCCACTTTTAAATCGGGTACAAATTTCAAAAGTTATGGGCTAAGCAGTGCTGGGATCTGGTCACTTTTCTGCAAACCCATTTTTTGCAAATTTTGACAGGTCGGGGGTCATAAAAAATTACAAAATATTGACCAAAAATTCGAAAATAAACCAATAATGCAGCTAGATAGATATTCTAATAACAAATTCAGAGAGGTATTCCACTTTTAAATCGGGTAAAAATTTCAAAAGTTTGGGCTAAGCAGTGCTGGGATCTGGTCACTTTTCTGCAAACCCATTTTTTTGCAAATTTTGACAAGTCGGGGGTCATAAAAAATTAAAAAATATTGACCAAAAATTCGAAAATAAACCAATAATGCAGCTAGATAGATATTTTAATAACAAATTCAGAGAGGTATTCCACTTTTAAATCGGGTAAAAATTTCAAAAGGTTTGGGATAAGCAGTGCTGGGATCTGGTCACTTTTCTGCAAACCCATTTCTTTCAAATTTTCACAGGTCGGGGGTCATAAAAAATTACAAAATATTGACCAAAAATTCGAAAATAAACCAATAATGCAGCTAGATAGATATTTTAATAACAAATTCAGAGAGGTGTTCCACTTTTAAATCGGGTAAAAATTTCAAAAGTTATGGGCTAAGCAGTGCTGGGATCTGGTCACTTTTCTGCAAACCCATTTTTTGCAAATTTTGACAGGTCGGGGGTCATAAAAAATTACAAAATATTGACCAAAAATTCGAAAATAAACCAATAATGCAGCTAGATAGATATTCTAATAACAAATTCAGAGAGGTATTCCACTTTTAAATCGGGTAAAAATTTCAAAAGTTTGGGCTAAGCAGTGCTGGAACCTGGTCACTTTTCTGCAAACCCATTTTTTGCAAATTTTGACAGGTCGGGGGTCATAAAAATTACAAAATATTGACCAAAAATTCGAAAATAAACCAATAATGCAGCTAGATAGATATTTTAATAACAAATTCAGAGAGGTATTCCACTTTTAAATCGGGTAAAAATTTCAAAAGCTATGGGCTAAGCAGGGCTGGGATCTGGTCACTTTTCTGCAAACCCATTTTTTTTAAATTTTGACAGGTCGGAGGTCATAAAAAATTACAAAATATTAACCTAAAATTCGAAAATAAACCAATAATGCAGCTAGATAGATATTTTAATAACAAATTCAGAGAGGTATTCCACTTTTAAATCGGGTAAAAATTTCAAAAGTTATGGGCTAAGCAGTGCTGGGATCTGGTCACTTTTCTGGAAACCCATTTTTTGCAAATTTTGACAGGTCGGGGGTCATAAAAAATTACAAAATATTGACCAAAAATTCGAAAATAAACCAATAATGCAGCTAGATAGATATTTTAATAACAAATTTAGAGTGGTATTCCACTTTTAAATCGGGTAAAAATTTCAAAAGTTATGGGCTAAGCAGTGCTGGGATCTGGTCACTTTTCTGCAAACCCATTTTTTGCAAATTTTGACAAGTCGGGGGTCATAAAAAATTACAAAATATTGACCAAAAATTCGAAAATAAACCAATGATGCAGCTAGATAGATATTTTAATAACAAATTCAGAGAGGTGTTCCACTTTTAAATCGGGTAAAAATTTCAAAAGTTTGGGCTAAGCAGTGCTGGAACCTGGTCACTTTTCTGCAAACCCATTTTTAGCAAATTTTGACAGGTCGGGGGTCATAAAAAATTACAAAATATTGACCAAAAATTCGAAAATAAACCAATAATGCAGCTAGATAGATATTTTAATAACAAATTCAGAGTGGTATTCCACTTTTAAATCGGGTAAAAATTTCAAAAGTTATGGGCTAAGCAGTGCTGGGATCTGGTCAATTTTCTGCAAACCCATTTTTTGCAAATTTTGACAGGTCGGGGGTCATAAAAAATTACAAAATATCAACCAAAAATTCGAAAATAAACCAATAATGCAGCTAGATAGATATTTTAATAACAAATTCAGAGAGGTGTTCCACTTTTAAATCGGGTAAAAATTTCAAAAGTTTGGGCTAAGCAGTGCTGGAACCTGGTCACTTTTCTGCAAACCCATTTTTTGCAAATTTTGACAGGTCGGGGGGTCATATAAAATTACAAAATATTAACCAAAAATTCGAAAATATACCAATAATGCAGCTAGATAGATATTCTAATAACAAATTCAGAGAGGTATTCCACTTTTAAATCGGGTAAAAATTTCAAAAGTTATGGGCTAAGCAGTGCTGGGATCTGGTCACTTTTCTGCAAACCCATTTTTTGCAAATTTTGACAGGTCGGGGGTCATAAAAAATTACAAAATATTGACCAAAAATTCGAAAATAAACCAATAATGCAGCTAGATAGATATTCTAATAACAAATTCAGAGAGGTATTCCACTTTTAAATCGGGTAAAAATTTCAAAAGTTTGGGCTAAGCAGTGCTGGGATCTGGTCACTTTTCTGCAAACCCATTTTTTGCAAATTTTGACAGGTCGGGGGTCATAAAAAATTACAAAATATTGACCAAAAATTCGAAAATAAACCAATAATGCAGCTAGATAGATATTCTAATAACAAATTCAGAGAGGTATTCCACTTTTAAATCGGGTAAAAATTTCAAAAGTTTGGGCTAAGCAGTGCTGGGATCTGGTCACTTTTCTGCAAACCCATTTTTTGCAAATTTTGACAGGTCGGGGGTCATAAAAAATTACAAAATATTGACCAAAAATTCGAAAATAAACCAATGATGCAGCTAGATAGATATTTTAATAACAAATTCAGAGAGGTATTCCACTTTTAAATCGGGTAAAAATTTCAAAAGTTATGGGCTAAGCAGTGCTGGGATCTGGTCACTTTTCTGCAAACCCATTTTCTTGCAAATTTTGACAGGTCGGGGGTCATAAAAAATTACAAAATATTGACCAAAAATTCGAAAATAAACCAATAATGCAGCTAGATAGATATTTTAACAACAAATTCAGAGAGGTATTCCACTTTTAAATCGGGTAAAAATTTCAAAAGTTTGGGCTAAGCAGTGCTGGGATCTGGTCACTTTTCTGCAAACCCATTTTTTGTAAATTTTGACAGGTCGGGGGTCATAAAAAATTACAAAATATTGACCAAAAATTCGAAAATAAACCAATAATGCAGCTAGATAGATATTTTAATAACAAATTCAGAGAGGTATTCCACTTTTAAATCGGGTAAAAATTTCAAAAGTTATGGGCTAAGCAGTGCTGGGATCTGGTCACTTTTCTGCAAACCCATTTTTTGCAAATTTTGACAGGTCGGGGGTCATAAAAATTACAAAATATTGACCAAAAATTCGAAAATAAACCAATAATGCAGCTAGATAGATATTTTAATAACAAATTCAGAGAGGTATTCCACTTTTAAATCGGGTAAAAATTTCAAAAGTTTGGGCTAAGCAGTGCTGGGATCTGGTCACTTTTCTGCAAACCCATTTTTTGTAAATTTTGACAGGTCGGGGGTCATAAAAAATTACAAAATATTGACCAAAAATTCGAAAATAAACCAATAATGCAGCTAGATAGATATTTTAATAACAAATTCAGAGAGGTATTCCACTTTTAAATCGGGTAAAAATTTCAAAAGTTATGGGCTAAGCAGTGCTGGGATCTGGTCACTTTTCTGCAAACCCATTTTTTGCAAATTTTGACAGGTCGGGGGTCATAAAAATTACAAAATATTGACCAAAAATTCGAAAATAAACCAATAATGCAGCTAGATAGATATTTTAATAACAAATTCAGAGAGGTATTCCACTTTTAAATCGGGTAAAAATTTCAAAAGTTATGGGCTAAGCAGTGCTGGGATCTGGTCACTTTTCTGCAAACCCATTTTTTTGCAAATTTTGACAGGTCGGGGGTCATAAAAAATTACAAAATATTGACCAAAAATTCGAAAATAAACCAATAATGCAGCTAGATAGATATTTTAATAATAAATTCAGAGAGGTATTCCACTTTTAAATCGGGTAAAAATTTCAAAAGTTTGGGCTAAGCAGTGCTGGGATCTGGTCACTTTTCTGCAAACCCATTTTTTGCAAATTTTGACAGGTCGGGGGTCATAAAAAATTACAAAATATTGACCAAAAATTCGAAAATAAACCAATAATGCAGCTAGATAGATATTTTAATAATAAATTCAGAGAGGTATTCCACTTTTAAATCGGGTAAAAATTTCAAAAGTTTGGGCTAAGCAGTGCTGGGATCTGGTCACTTTTCTGCAAACCCATTTTTTGCAAATTTTGACAGGTCGGGGGTCATAAAAAATTACAAAATATTGACCAAAAATTCGAAAATAAACCAATAATGCAGCTAGATAGATATTTTAATAACAAATTCAGAGAGGTATTCCACTTTTAAATCGGGTAAAAATTTCAAAAGTTTGGGCTAAGCAGTGCTGGAATCTGGTCACTTTTCTGCAAACCCATTTTTTGCAAATTTTGACAGGTCGGGGGTCATAAAAAATTACAAAATATTGACCAAAAATTCGAAAATAAACCAATAATGCAGCTAGATAGATATTTTAATAACAAATTCAGAGAGGTATTCCACTTTTAAATCGGGTAAAAATTTCAAAAGTTATGGGCTAAGCAGTGCTGGGATCTGGTCACTTTTCTGCAAACCCATTTTTTGCAAATTTTGACAGGTCGGGGGTCATAAAAAATTACAAAATATTGACCAAAAATTCGAAAATAAACCAATAATGCAGCTAGATAGATATTTTAATAACAAATTCAGAGAGGTATTCCACTTTTAAATCGGGTAAAAATTTCAAAAGTTATGGGCTAAGCAGTGCTGGGATCTGGTCACTTTTCTGCAAACCCATTTTTTGCAAATTTTGACAGGTCGGGGGTCATAAAAAATTACAAAATATTGACCAAAAATCTCGAAAATAAACCAATAATGCAGCTAGATAGATATTTTAATAACAAATTCAGAGAGGTATTCCACTTTTAAATCGGGTAAAAATTTCAAAAGTTATGGGCTAAGCAGTGCTGGGATCTGGTCACTTTTCTGCAAACCCATTTTTTGCAAATTTTGACAGGTCGGGGGTCATAAAAATTACAAAATATTGACCAAAAATTCGAAAATAAACCAATAATGCAGCTAGATAGATATTTTAATAACAAATTCAGAGAGGTATTCCACTTTTAAATCGGGTAAAAATTTCAAAAGTTATGGGCTAAGCAGTGCTGGGATCTGGTCACTTTTCTGCAAACCCATTTTTTTGCAAATTTTGACAGGTCGGGGGTCATAAAAAATTACAAAATATTGACCAAAAATTCGAAAATAAACCAATAATGCAGCTAGATAGATATTTTAATAACAAATTCAGAGAGGTATTCCACTTTTAAATCGGGTAAAAATTTCAAAAGTTATGGGCTAAGCAGTGCTGGGATCTGGTCACTTTTCTGCAAACCCATTTTTTTGCAAATTTTGACAGGTCGGGGGTCATAAAAATTACAAAATATTGACCAAAAATTCGAAAATAAACCAATAATGCAGCTAGATAGATATTTTAATAATAAATTCAGAGAGGTATTCCACTTTTAAATCGGGTAAAAATTTCAAAAGTTTGGGCTAAGCAGTGCTGGGATCTGGTCACTTTTCTGCAAACCCATTTTTTGCAAATTTTGACAGGTCGGGGGTCATAAAAAATTACAAAATATTGACCAAAAATCTTGAAAATAAACCAATAATGCAGCTAGATAGATATTTTTTTGAAATTTTGAAGGTCGGGGGTCATAAAAATTACAAAATATTGACCAAAAATTTGAAAATAAACCAATAATGCAGCTAGATAGATATTTTAATAACAAATTCAGAGAGGTATTCCACTTTTAAATCGGGTAAAAATTTCAAAAGTTATGGGCTAAGCAGTGCTGGGATCTGGTCACTTTTCTGCAAACCCATTTTTTGCAAATTTTGACAGGTCGGGGGTCATAAAAAATTACAAAATATTGACCAAAAATTCGAAAATAAACCAATAATGCAGCTAGATAGATATTTTAATAACAAATTCAGAGAGGTATTCCACTTTTAAATCGGGTAAAAATTTCAAAAGTTATGGGCTAAGCAGTGCTGGGATCTGGTCACTTTTCTGCAAACCCATTTTTTGCAAATTTTGACAGGTCGGGGGTCATAAAAAATTACAAAATATTGACCAAAAATTCGAAAATAAACCAATAATGCAGCTAGATAGATATTTTAATAACAAATTCAGAGAGGTATTCCACTTTTAAATCGGGTAAAAATTTCAAAAGTTATGGGCTAAGCAGTGCTGGGATCTGGTCACTTTTCTGCAAACCCATTTTTTTGCAAATTTTGACAGGTCGGGGGTCATAAAAAATTACAAAATATTGACCAAAAATTCGAAAATAAACCAATAATGCAGCTAGATAGATATTTTAATAACAAATTCAGAGAGGTATTCCACTTTTAAATCGGGTAAAAATTTCAAAAGTTTGGGCTAAGCAGTGCTGGGATCTGGTCACTTTTCTGCAAACCCATTTTTTTGCAAATTTTGACAGGTCGGGGGTCATAAAAATTACAAAATATTGACCAAAAATCTCGAAAATAAACCAATAATGCAGCTAGATAGATATTTTAATAACAAATTCAGAGAGGTATTCCACTTTTAAATCGGGTAAAAATTTCAAAAGTTATGGGCTAAGCAGTGCTGGGATCTGGTCACTTTTCTGCAAACCCATTTTTTGCAAATTTTGACAGGTCGGGGGTCATAAAAAATTACAAAATATTGACCAAAAATCTCGAAAATAAACCAATAATGCAGCTAGATAGATATTTTAATAACAAATTCAGAGAGGTATTCCACTTTTAAATCGGGTAAAAATTTCAAAAGTTTGGGCTAAGCAGTGCTGGGATCTGGTCACTTTTCTGCAAACCCATTTTTTGCAAATTTTGACAGGTCGGGGGTCATAAAAAATTACAAAATATTGACCAAAAATTCGAAAATAAACCAATAATGCAGCTAGATAGATATTTTAATAACAAATTCAGAGAGGTATTCCACTTTTAAATCGGGTAAAAATTTCAAAAGTTATGGGCTAAGCAGTGCTGGGATCTGGTCACTTTTCTGCAAACCCATTTTTTGCAAATTTTGACAGGTCGGGGGTCATAAAAAATTACAAAATATTGACCAAAAATCTGAAAATAAACCAATAATGCAGCTAGATAGATATTTTAATAACAAATTCAGAGAGGTATTCCACTTTTAAATCGGGTAAAAATTTCAAAAGTTATGGGCTAAGCAGTGCTGGGATCTGGTCACTTTTCTGCAAACCCATTTTTTGCAAATTTTGACAGGTCGGGGGTCATAAAAAATTACAAAATATTGACCAAAAATCTCGAAAATAAACCAATAATGCAGCTAGATAGATATTTTAATAACAAATTCAGAGAGGTATTCCACTTTTAAATCGGGTAAAAATTTCAAAAGTTTGGGCTAAGCAGTGCTGGGATCTGGTCACTTTTCTGCAAACCCATTTTTTGCAAATTTTGACAGGTCGGGGGTCATAAAAAATTACAAAATATTGACCAAAAATTCGAAAATAAACCAATAATGCAGCTAGATAGATATTTTAATAACAAATTCAGAGAGGTATTCCACTTTTAAATCGGGTAAAAATTTCAAAAGTTATGGGCTAAGCAGTGCTGGATCTGGTCACTTTTCTGCAAACCCATTTTTTGCAAATTTTGACAGGTCGGGGGTCATAAAAAATTACAAAATATTGACCAAAAATCTCGAAAATAAACCAATAATGCAGCTAGATAGATATTTTAATAACAAATTCAGAGAGGTATTCCACTTTTAAATCGGGTAAAAATTTCAAAAGTTTGGGCTAAGCAGTGCTGGGATCTGGTCACTTTTCTGCAAACCCATTTTTTGCAAATTTTGACAGGTCGGGGGTCATAAAAAATTACAAAATATTGACCAAAAATTCGAAAATAAACCAATAATGCAGCTAGATAGATATTTTAATAACAAATTCAGAGAGGTATTCCACTTTTAAATCGGGTAAAAATTTCAAAAGTTTGGGCTAAGCAGTGCTGGGATCTGGTCACTTTTCTGCAAACCCATTTTTTGCAAATTTTGACAGGTCGGGGGTCATAAAAAATTACAAAATATTGACCAAAAATTCGAAAATAAACCAATAATGCAGCTAGATAGATATTTTAATAACAAATTCAGAGAGGTATTCCACTTTTAAATCGGGTAAAAATTTCAAAAGTTTGGGCTAAGCAGTGCTGGGATCTGGTCACTTTTCTGCAAACCCATTTTTTGCAAATTTTGACAGGTCGGGGGTCATAAAAAATTACAAAATATTGACCAAAAATTCGAAAATAAACCAATAATGCAGCTAGATAGATATTTTAATAACAAATTCAGAGAGGTATTCCACTTTTAAATCGGGTAAAAATTTCAAAAGTTATGGGCTAAGCAGTGCTGGGATCTGGTCACTTTTCTGCAAACCCATTTTTTGCAAATTTTGACAGGTCGGGGGTCATAAAAAATTACAAAATATTGACCAAAAATCTCGAAAATAAACCAATAATGCAGCTAGATAGATATTTTAATAACAAATTCAGAGAGGTATTCCACTTTTAAATCGGGTAAAAATTTCAAAAGTTATGGGCTAAGCAGTGCTGGGATCTGGTCACTTTTCTGCAAACCCATTTTTTGCAAATTTTGACAGGTCGGGGGTCATAAAAAATTACAAAATATTGACCAAAAATTCGAAAATAAACCAATAATGCAGCTAGATAGATATTTTAATAACAAATTCAGAGAGGTATTCCACTTTTAAATCGGGTAAAAATTTCAAAAGTTATGGGCTAAGCAGTGCTGGGATCTGGTCACTTTTCTGCAAACCCATTTTTTGCAAATTTTGACAGGTCGGGGGTCATAAAAAATTACAAAATATTGACCAAAAATTCGAAAATAAACCAATAATGCAGCTAGATAGATATTTTAATAACAAATTCAGAGAGGTATTCCACTTTTAAATCGGGTAAAAATTTCAAAAGTTTGGGCTAAGCAGTGCTGGGATCTGGTCACTTTTCTGCAAACCCATTTTTTGCAAATTTTGACAGGTCGGGGGTCATAAAAAATTACAAAATATTGACCAAAAATTCGAAAATAAACCAATAATGCAGCTAGATAGATATTTTAATAACAAATTCAGAGAGGTATTCCACTTTTAAATCGGGTAAAAATTTCAAAAGTTTGGGCTAAGCAGTGCTGGGATCTGGTCACTTTTCTGCAAACCCATTTTTTGCAAATTTTGACAGGTCGGGGGTCATAAAAAATTACAAAATATTGACCAAAAATTCGAAAATAAACCAATAATGCAGCTAGATAGATATTTTAATAACAAATTCAGAGAGGTATTCCACTTTTAAATCGGGTAAAAATTTCAAAAGTTTGGGCTAAGCAGTGCTGGGATCTGGTCACTTTTCTGCAAACCCATTTTTTGCAAATTTTGACAGGTCGGGGGTCATAAAAAATTACAAAATATTGACCAAAAATTCGAAAATAAACCAATAATGCAGCTAGATAGATATTTTAATAACAAATTCAGAGAGGTATTCCACTTTTAAATCGGGTAAAAATTTCAAAAGTTATGGGCTAAGCAGTGCTGGGATCTGGTCACTTTTCTGCAAACCCATTTTTTGCAAATTTTGACAGGTCGGGGGTCATAAAAAATTACAAAATATTGACCAAAAATTCGAAAATAAACCAATAATGCAGCTAGATAGATATTTTAATAACAAATTCAGAGAGGTATTCCACTTTTAAATCGGGTAAAAATTTCAAAAGTTATGGGCTAAGCAGTGCTGGGATCTGGTCACTTTTCTGCAAACCCATTTTTTGCAAATTTTGACAGGTCGGGGGTCATAAAAAATTACAAAATATTGACCAAAAATCTGAAAATAAACCAATAATGCAGCTAGATAGATATTTTAATAACAAATTCAGAGAGGTATTCCACTTTTAAATCGGGTAAAAATTTCAAAAGTTTGGGCTAAGCAGTGCTGGGATCTGGTCACTTTTCTGCAAACCCATTTTTTGCAAATTTTGACAGGTCGGGGGTCATAAAAATTACAAAATATTGACCAAAAATTCGAAAATAAACCAATAATGCAGCTAGATAGATATTTTAATAACAAATTCAGAGAGGTATTCCACTTTTAAATCGGGTAAAAATTTCAAAAGTTTGGGCTAAGCAGTGCTGGGATCTGGTCACTTTTCTGCAAACCCATTTTTTGCAAATTTTGACAGGTCGGGGGTCATAAAAAATTACAAAATATTGACCAAAAATTCGAAAATAAACCAATAATGCAGCTAGATAGATATTTTAATAACAAATTCAGAGAGGTATTCCACTTTTAAATCGGGTAAAAATTTCAAAAGTTATGGGCTAAGCAGTGCTGGGATCTGGTCACTTTTCTGCAAACCCATTTTTTGCAAATTTTGACAGGTCGGGGGTCATAAAAAATTACAAAATATTGACCAAAAATTCGAAAATAAACCAATAATGCAGCTAGATAGATATTTTAATAACAAATTCAGAGAGGTATTCCACTTTTAAATCGGGTAAAAATTTCAAAAGTTTGGGCTAAGCAGTGCTGGGATCTGGTCACTTTTCTGCAAACCCATTTTTTGCAAATTTTGACAGGTCGGGGGTCATAAAAAATTACAAAATATTGACCAAAAATCTGAAAATAAACCAATAATGCAGCTAGATAGATATTTTAATAACAAATTCAGAGAGGTATTCCACTTTTAAATCGGGTAAAAATTTCAAAAGTTTGGGCTAAGCAGTGCTGGGATCTGGTCACTTTTCTGCAAACCCATTTTTTGCAAATTTTGACAGGTCGGGGGTCATAAAAAATTACAAAATATTGACCAAAAATTCGAAAATAAACCAATAATGCAGCTAGATAGATATTTTAATAACAAATTCAGAGAGGTATTCCACTTTTAAATCGGGTAAAAATTTCAAAAGTTTGGGCTAAGCAGTGCTGGGATCTGGTCACTTTTCTGCAAACCCATTTTTTGCAAATTTTGACAGGTCGGGGGTCATAAAAAATTACAAAATATTGACCAAAAATTCGAAAATAAACCAATAATGCAGCTAGATAGATATTTTAATAACAAATTCAGAGAGGTATTCCACTTTTAAATCGGGTAAAAATTTCAAAAGTTATGGGCTAAGCAGTGCTGGGATCTGGTCACTTTTCTGCAAACCCATTTTTTGCAAATTTTGACAGGTCGGGGGTCATAAAAAATTACAAAATATTGACCAAAAATTCGAAAATAAACCAATAATGCAGCTAGATAGATATTTTAATAACAAATTCAGAGAGGTATTCCACTTTTAAATCGGGTAAAAATTTCAAAAGTTTGGGCTAAGCAGTGCTGGGATCTGGTCACTTTTCTGCAAACCCATTTTTTGCAAATTTTGACAGGTCGGGGGTCATAAAAAATTACAAAATATTGACCAAAAATTCGAAAATAAACCAATAATGCAGCTAGATAGATATTTTAATAACAAATTCAGAGAGGTATTCCACTTTTAAATCGGGTAAAAATTTCAAAAGTTTGGGCTAAGCAGTGCTGGGATCTGGTCACTTTTCTGCAAACCCATTTTTTGCAAATTTTGACAGGTCGGGGGTCATAAAAAATTACAAAATATTGACCAAAAATCTCGAAAATAAACCAATAATGCAGCTAGATAGATATTTTAATAACAAATTCAGAGAGGTATTCCACTTTTAAATCGGGTAAAAATTTCAAAAGTTTGGGCTAAGCAGTGCTGGGATCTGGTCACTTTTCTGCAAACCCATTTTTTGCAAATTTTGACAGGTCGGGGGTCATAAAAATTACAAAATATTGACCAAAAATCTCGAAAATAAACCAATAATGCAGCTAGATAGATATTTTAATAACAAATTCAGAGAGGTATTCCACTTTTAAATCGGGTAAAAATTTCAAAAGTTATGGGCTAAGCAGTGCTGGGATCTGGTCACTTTTCTGCAAACCCATTTTTTGCAAATTTTGACAGGTCGGGGGTCATAAAAAATTACAAAATATTGACCAAAAATTCGAAAATAAACCAATAATGCAGCTAGATAGATATTTTAATAACAAATTCAGAGAGGTATTCCACTTTTAAATCGGGTAAAAATTTCAAAAGTTTGGGCTAAGCAGTGCTGGGATCTGGTCACTTTTCTGCAAACCCATTTTTTGCAAATTTTGACAGGTCGGGGGTCATAAAAAATTACAAAATATTGACCAAAAATCTGAAAATAAACCAATAATGCAGCTAGATAGATATTTTAATAACAAATTCAGAGAGGTATTCCACTTTTAAATCGGGTAAAAATTTCAAAAGTTTGGGCTAAGCAGTGCTGGGATCTGGTCACTTTTCTGCAAACCCATTTTTTGCAAATTTTGACAGGTCGGGGGTCATAAAAAATTACAAAATATTGACCAAAAATTCGAAAATAAACCAATAATGCAGCTAGATAGATATTTTAATAACAAATTCAGAGAGGTATTCCACTTTTAAATCGGGTAAAAATTTCAAAAGTTTGGGCTAAGCAGTGCTGGGATCTGGTCACTTTTCTGCAAACCCATTTTTTGCAAATTTTGACAGGTCGGGGGTCATAAAAAATTACAAAATATTGACCAAAAATCTCGAAAATAAACCAATAATGCAGCTAGATAGATATTTTAATAACAAATTCAGAGAGGTATTCCACTTTTAAATCGGGTAAAAATTTCAAAAGTTTGGGCTAAGCAGTGCTGGGATCTGGTCACTTTTCTGCAAACCCATTTTTTGCAAATTTTGACAGGTCGGGGGTCATAAAAAATTACAAAATATTGACCAAAAATCTCGAAAATAAACCAATAATGCAGCTAGATAGATATTTTAATAACAAATTCAGAGAGGTATTCCACTTTTAAATCGGGTAAAAATTTCAAAAGTTATGGGCTAAGCAGTGCTGGGATCTGGTCACTTTTCTGCAAACCCATTTTTTGCAAATTTTGACAGGTCGGGGGTCATAAAAAATTACAAAATATTGACCAAAAATTCGAAAATAAACCAATAATGCAGCTAGATAGATATTTTAATAACAAATTCAGAGAGGTATTCCACTTTTAAATCGGGTAAAAATTTCAAAAGTTATGGGCTAAGCAGTGCTGGGATCTGGTCACTTTTCTGCAAACCCATTTTTTGCAAATTTTGACAGGTCGGGGGTCATAAAAAATTACAAAATATTGACCAAAAATCTGAAAATAAACCAATAATGCAGCTAGATAGATATTTTAATAACAAATTCAGAGAGGTATTCCACTTTTAAATCGGGTAAAAATTTCAAAAGTTTGGGCTAAGCAGTGCTGGGATCTGGTCACTTTTCTGCAAACCCATTTTTTGCAAATTTTGACAGGTCGGGGGTCATAAAAAATTACAAAATATTGACCAAAAATCTGAAAATAAACCAATAATGCAGCTAGATAGATATTTTAATAACAAATTCAGAGAGGTATTCCACTTTTAAATCGGGTAAAAATTTCAAAAGTTTGGGCTAAGCAGTGCTGGGATCTGGTCACTTTTCTGCAAACCCATTTTTTGCAAATTTTGACAGGTCGGGGGTCATAAAAAATTACAAAATATTGACCAAAAATTCGAAAATAAACCAATAATGCAGCTAGATAGATATTTTAATAACAAATTCAGAGAGGTATTCCACTTTTAAATCGGGTAAAAATTTCAAAAGTTTGGGCTAAGCAGTGCTGGGATCTGGTCACTTTTCTGCAAACCCATTTTTTGCAAATTTTGACAGGTCGGGGGTCATAAAAAATTACAAAATATTGACCAAAAATCTCGAAAATAAACCAATAATGCAGCTAGATAGATATTTTAATAACAAATTCAGAGAGGTATTCCACTTTTAAATCGGGTAAAAATTTCAAAAGTTTGGGCTAAGCAGTGCTGGGATCTGGTCACTTTTCTGCAAACCCATTTTTTGCAAATTTTGACAGGTCGGGGGTCATAAAAAATTACAAAATATTGACCAAAAATCTGAAAATAAACCAATAATGCAGCTAGATAGATATTTTAATAACAAATTCAGAGAGGTATTCCACTTTTAAATCGGGTAAAAATTTCAAAAGTTATGGGCTAAGCAGTGCTGGGATCTGGTCACTTTTCTGCAAACCCATTTTTTGCAAATTTTGACAGGTCGGGGGTCATAAAAAATTACAAAATATTGACCAAAAATCTGAAAATAAACCAATAATGCAGCTAGATAGATATTTTAATAACAAATTCAGAGAGGTATTCCACTTTTAAATCGGGTAAAAATTTCAAAAGTTATGGGCTAAGCAGTGCTGGGATCTGGTCACTTTTCTGCAAACCCATTTTTTGCAAATTTTGACAGGTCGGGGGTCATAAAAAATTACAAAATATTGACCAAAAATTCGAAAATAAACCAATAATGCAGCTAGATAGATATTTTAATAACAAATTCAGAGAGGTATTCCACTTTTAAATCGGGTAAAAATTTCAAAAGTTTGGGCTAAGCAGTGCTGGGATCTGGTCACTTTTCTGCAAACCCATTTTTTGCAAATTTTGACAGGTCGGGGGTCATAAAAAATTACAAAATATTGACCAAAAATCTCGAAAATAAACCAATAATGCAGCTAGATAGATATTTTAATAACAAATTCAGAGAGGTATTCCACTTTTAAATCGGGTAAAAATTTCAAAAGTTTGGGCTAAGCAGTGCTGGGATCTGGTCACTTTTCTGCAAACCCATTTTTTGCAAATTTTGACAGGTCGGGGGTCATAAAAATTACAAAATATTGACCAAAAATTCGAAAATAAACCAATAATGCAGCTAGATAGATATTTTAATAACAAATTCAGAGAGGTATTCCACTTTTAAATCGGGTAAAAATTTCAAAAGTTATGGGCTAAGCAGTGCTGGGATCTGGTCACTTTTCTGCAAACCCATTTTTTGCAAATTTTGACAGGTCGGGGGTCATAAAAAATTACAAAATATTGACCAAAAAATCGAAAAATAAACCAATAATGCAGCTAGATAGATATTTTAATAACAAATTCAGAGAGGTATTCCACTTTTAAATCGGGTAAAAATTTCAAAAGTTTGGGCTAAGCAGTGCTGGGATCTGGTCACTTTTCTGCAAACCCATTTTTTGCAAATTTTGACAGGTCGGGGGTCATAAAAAATTACAAAATATTGACCAAAAATCTCGAAAAATAAACCAATAATGCAGCTAGATAGATATTTTAATAACAAATTCAGAGAGGTATTCCACTTTTAAATCGGGTAAAAATTTCAAAAGTTATGGGCTAAGCAGTGCTGGGATCTGGTCACTTTTCTGCAAACCCATTTTTTGCAAATTTTGACAGGTCGGGGGTCATAAAAAATTACAAAATATTGACCAAAAATCTGAAAATAAACCAATAATGCAGCTAGATAGATATTTTAATAACAAATTCAGAGAGGTATTCCACTTTTAAATCGGGTAAAAATTTCAAAAGTTATGGGCTAAGCAGTGCTGGGATCTGGTCACTTTTCTGCAAACCCATTTTTTGCAAATTTTGACAGGTCGGGGGTCATAAAAAATTACAAAATATTGACCAAAAATTCGAAAATAAACCAATAATGCAGCTAGATAGATATTTTAATAACAAATTCAGAGAGGTATTCCACTTTTAAATCGGGTAAAAATTTCAAAAGTTTGGGCTAAGCAGTGCTGGATCTGGTCACTTTTCTGCAAACCCATTTTTTGCAAATTTTGACAGGTCGGGGGTCATAAAAAATTACAAAATATTGACCAAAAATCTCGAAAATAAACCAATAATGCAGCTAGATAGATATTTTAATAACAAATTCAGAGAGGTATTCCACTTTTAAATCGGGTAAAAATTTCAAAAGTTTGGGCTAAGCAGTGCTGGGATCTGGTCACTTTTCTGCAAACCCATTTTTTGCAAATTTTGACAGGTCGGGGGTCATAAAAAATTACAAAATATTGACCAAAAATTCTGAAAATAAACCAATAATGCAGCTAGATAGATATTTTAATAACAAATTCAGAGAGGTATTCCACTTTTAAATCGGGTAAAAATTTCAAAAGTTTGGGCTAAGCAGTGCTGGGATCTGGTCACTTTTCTGCAAACCCATTTTTTGCAAATTTTGACAGGTCGGGGGTCATAAAAAATTACAAAATATTGACCAAAAATTCGAAAATAAACCAATAATGCAGCTAGATAGATATTTTAATAACAAATTCAGAGAGGTATTCCACTTTTAAATCGGGTAAAAATTTCAAAAGTTTGGGCTAAGCAGTGCTGGGATCTGGTCACTTTTCTGCAAACCCATTTTTTGCAAATTTTGACAGGTCGGGGGTCATAAAAAATTACAAAATATTGACCAAAAATTCGAAAATAAACCAATAATGCAGCTAGATAGATATTTTAATAACAAATTCAGAGAGGTATTCCACTTTTAAATCGGGTAAAAATTTCAAAAGTTTGGGCTAAGCAGTGCTGGGATCTGGTCACTTTTCTGCAAACCCATTTTTTGCAAATTTTGACAGGTCGGGGGTCATAAAAAATTACAAAATATTGACCAAAAATTCTGAAAATAAACCAATAATGCAGCTAGATAGATATTTTAATAACAAATTCAGAGAGGTATTCCACTTTTAAATCGGGTAAAAATTTCAAAAGTTTGGGCTAAGCAGTGCTGGGATCTGGTCACTTTTCTGCAAACCCATTTTTTGCAAATTTTGACAGGTCGGGGGTCATAAAAAATTACAAAATATTGACCAAAAATTCGAAAATAAACCAATAATGCAGCTAGATAGATATTTTAATAACAAATTCAGAGAGGTATTCCACTTTTAAATCGGGTAAAAATTTCAAAAGTTATGGGCTAAGCAGTGCTGGGATCTGGTCACTTTTCTGCAAACCCATTTTTTGCAAATTTTGACAGGTCGGGGGTCATAAAAAATTACAAAATATTGACCAAAAATCTGAAAATAAACCAATAATGCAGCTAGATAGATATTTTAATAACAAATTCAGAGAGGTATTCCACTTTTAAATCGGGTAAAAATTTCAAAAGTTTGGGCTAAGCAGTGCTGGGATCTGGTCACTTTTCTGCAAACCCATTTTTTGCAAATTTTGACAGGTCGGGGGTCATAAAAAATTACAAAATATTGACCAAAAATCTGAAAATAAACCAATAATGCAGCTAGATAGATATTTTAATAACAAATTCAGAGAGGTATTCCACTTTTAAATCGGGTAAAAATTTCAAAAGTTTGGGCTAAGCAGTGCTGGGATCTGGTCACTTTTCTGCAAACCCATTTTTTGCAAATTTTGACAGGTCGGGGGTCATAAAAAATTACAAAATATTGACCAAAAATCTGAAAATAAACCAATAATGCAGCTAGATAGATATTTTAATAACAAATTCAGAGAGGTATTCCACTTTTAAATCGGGTAAAAATTTCAAAAGTTTGGGCTAAGCAGTGCTGGGATCTGGTCACTTTTCTGCAAACCCATTTTTTGCAAATTTTGACAGGTCGGGGGTCATAAAAAATTACAAAATATTGACCAAAAATTCGAAAATAAACCAATAATGCAGCTAGATAGATATTTTAATAACAAATTCAGAGAGGTATTCCACTTTTAAATCGGGTAAAAATTTCAAAAGTTTGGGCTAAGCAGTGCTGGGATCTGGTCACTTTTCTGCAAACCCATTTTTTGCAAATTTTGACAGGTCGGGGGTCATAAAAAATTACAAAATATTGACCAAAAATTCGAAAATAAACCAATAATGCAGCTAGATAGATATTTTAATAACAAATTCAGAGAGGTATTCCACTTTTAAATCGGGTAAAAATTTCAAAAGTTTGGGCTAAGCAGTGCTGGGATCTGGTCACTTTTCTGCAAACCCATTTTTTGCAAATTTTGACAGGTCGGGGGTCATAAAAAATTACAAAATATTGACCAAAAATTCTGAAAATAAACCAATAATGCAGCTAGATAGATATTTTAATAACAAATTCAGAGAGGTATTCCACTTTTAAATCGGGTAAAAATTTCAAAAGTTTGGGCTAAGCAGTGCTGGGATCTGGTCACTTTTCTGCAAACCCATTTTTTGCAAATTTTGACAGGTCGGGGGTCATAAAAAATTACAAAATATTGACCAAAAATTCGAAAATAAACCAATAATGCAGCTAGATAGATATTTTAATAACAAATTCAGAGAGGTATTCCACTTTTAAATCGGGTAAAAATTTCAAAAGTTTGGGCTAAGCAGTGCTGGGATCTGGTCACTTTTCTGCAAACCCATTTTTTGCAAATTTTGACAGGTCGGGGGTCATAAAAAATTACAAAATATTGACCAAAAATTCGAAAATAAACCAATAATGCAGCTAGATAGATATTTTAATAACAAATTCAGAGAGGTATTCCACTTTTAAATCGGGTAAAAATTTCAAAAGTTTGGGCTAAGCAGTGCTGGGATCTGGTCACTTTTCTGCAAACCCATTTTTTGCAAATTTTGACAGGTCGGGGGTCATAAAAATTACAAAATATTGACCAAAAATTCGAAAATAAACCAATAATGCAGCTAGATAGATATTTTAATAACAAATTCAGAGAGGTATTCCACTTTTAAATCGGGTAAAAATTTCAAAAGTTTGGGCTAAGCAGTGCTGGGATCTGGTCACTTTTCTGCAAACCCATTTTTTGCAAATTTTGACAGGTCGGGGGTCATAAAAATTACAAAATATTGACCAAAAATCTGAAAAATAAACCAATAATGCAGCTAGATAGATATTTTAATAACAAATTCAGAGAGGTATTCCACTTTTAAATCGGGTAAAAATTTCAAAAGTTATGGGCTAAGCAGTGCTGGGATCTGGTCACTTTTCTGCAAACCCATTTTTTGCAAATTTTGACAGGTCGGGGGTCATAAAAAATTACAAAATATTGACCAAAAATCTGAAAATAAACCAATAATGCAGCTAGATAGATATTTTAATAACAAATTCAGAGAGGTATTCCACTTTTAAATCGGGTAAAAATTTCAAAAGTTTGGGCTAAGCAGTGCTGGGATCTGGTCACTTTTCTGCAAACCCATTTTTTGCAAATTTTGACAGGTCGGGGGTCATAAAAAATTACAAAATATTGACCAAAAAATCTGAAAATAAACCAATAATGCAGCTAGATAGATATTTTAATAACAAATTCAGAGAGGTATTCCACTTTTAAATCGGGTAAAAATTTCAAAAGTTTGGGCTAAGCAGTGCTGGGATCTGGTCACTTTTCTGCAAACCCATTTTTTGCAAATTTTGACAGGTCGGGGGTCATAAAAAATTACAAAATATTGACCAAAAATTCGAAAATAAACCAATAATGCAGCTAGATAGATATTTTAATAACAAATTCAGAGAGGTATTCCACTTTTAAATCGGGTAAAAATTTCAAAAGTTTGGGCTAAGCAGTGCTGGGATCTGGTCACTTTTCTGCAAACCCATTTTTTGCAAATTTTGACAGGTCGGGGGTCATAAAAAATTACAAAATATTGACCAAAAATCTCGAAAATAAACCAATAATGCAGCTAGATAGATATTTTAATAACAAATTCAGAGAGGTATTCCACTTTTAAATCGGGTAAAAATTTCAAAAGTTTG
Source organism: Drosophila ficusphila (assembly GCF_018152265.1). NCBI lineage: Eukaryota > Metazoa > Arthropoda > Insecta > Diptera > Drosophilidae > Drosophila > Drosophila ficusphila. The sequence continues at coordinate 116,400 of NW_025064236.1, forward strand.
GGCTAAGCAGTGCTGGGATCTGGTCACTTTTCTGCAAACCCATTTTTTGCAAATTTTGACAGGTCGGGGGTCATAAAAAATTACAAAATATTGACCAAAAATCTCGAAAATAAACCAATAATGCAGCTAGATAGATATTTTAATAACAAATTCAGAGAGGCATTCCACTTTTAAATCGGGTAAAAATTTCAAAAGTTTGGGCTAAGCAGTGCTGGGATCTGGTCACTTTTCTGCAAACCCATTTTTTGCAAATTTTGACAGGTCGGGGGTCATAAAAAATTACAAAATATTGACCAAAAATCTGAAAATAAACCAATAATGCAGCTAGATAGATATTTTAATAACAAATTCAGA
>NW_025064237.1:0-12209 GCF_018152265.1 Drosophila ficusphila
GTGGAATACCTCTCTGAATTTGTTATTCGAATATCTATCTAGCTGCATTATTGGTTTATTTTCGAATTTTTGGTCGATATTTTGTAATTTTATGACCCCCGACCTGTCAAAATTTGCAAAAAATGGGTTTGCAGAAAAGTGACCAGATCCCAGCACTGCTTAGCCCATAACTTTTGAAATTTTTACCCGATTTAAAAGTGGAATACCTCTCTGAATTTGTTATTAAAATATCTATCTAGCTGCATTATTGGTTTATTTTCGAATTTTTGGTCAATATTTTGTCATTTTTTATGACCCCCGACCTGTCAAAATTTGCAAAAAAATGGGTTTGCAGAAAAGTGACCAGATCCCAGCACTGCTTAGCCCATAACTTTTGAAATTTTTACCCGATTTAAAAGTGGAATGCCTCTCTGAATTTGTTATTAAAATATCTATCTAGCTACATCATTGGTTTATTTTCGAATTTTTGGTCAATGTTTTGTCATTTTTTATGACCCCCGTCCTGTCAAAATTTGCAAAAAATGGGTTTGCAGAAAAGTGACCAGATCCCAGCACTGCTTAGCCCAAACTTTTGAAATTTTTACCCGATTTAAAAGTGGAATACCTCTCTGAATTTGTTATTCGAATATCTATCTAGCTGCATTATTGGTTTATTTTCGAATTTTTGGTCAATATTTTGTAGTTTTTTATGACCCCCGACCTGTCAAAATTTGCAAAAAATGGGTTTGCAGAAAAGTGACCAGATCCCAGCACTGCTTAGCCCAAACTTTTGAAATTTTTACCCGATTTAAAAGTGGAATACCTCTCTGAATTTGTTATTCGAATATCTATCTAGCTGCTTATTGGTTTATTTTCGAATTTTTGGTTGATATTTTGTAATTTTTTATGACCCCCGACCTGTCAAAATTTGCAAAAAATGGGTTTGCAGAAAAGTGACCAGATCCCAGCACTGCTTAGCCCATAACTTTTGAAATTTTTACCCGATCTAAAAGTGGAATACCTCTCTGAATTTGTTGTTAAAATATCTATCTAGCTGCATTATTGGTTTATTTTCGAATTTTTGGTCAATATTTTGTAATTTTTTATGACCCCCGACCTGTCAAAATTTGCAAAAAATGGGTTTGCAGAAAAGTGACCAGATCCCAGCACTGCTTATCCCATAACTTTTGAAATTTTTACCCGATTTAAAAGTGGAATGCCTCTCTGAATTTGTTATTAAAATATCTATCTAGCTACATCATTGGTTTATTTTCGAATTTTTGGTCAATGTTTCGTCATTTTTTATGACCCCCGACCTGTCAAAATTTGCAAAAAATGGGTTTGCAGAAAAGTGACCAGATCCCAGCACTGCTTAGTCCATAACTTTTGAAATTTTTACCCGATTTAAAAGTGGAATACCTCTCTGAATTTGTTATTCGAATATCTATCTAGCTGCATTATTGGTTTATTTTCGAATTTTTGGTCAATATTTTGTAATTTTTTATGACCCCCGACCTGTCAAAATTTGCTAAAAATGGGTTTGCAGAAAAGTGACCAGAACCCAGCACTGCTTAGCTCATAACTTTTGAAATTTTTACCCGATTTAAAAGTGGAATACCTCTCTGAATTTGCTATTAAAATATCTATCTAGCTGCATTATTGGTTTATTTTCGAATTTTTGGTCAATATTTTGTAGTTTTTTATGACCCCCGACCTGTCAAAATTTGCAAAAAATGGGTTTGCAGAAAAGTGACCAGATCCCAGCACTGCTTAGCCCATAACTTTTGAAATTTTTCCCCGACTTAAAAGTGGAATACCTCTCTGAATTTGTTATTCGAATATCTATCTAGCTGCATTATTGGTTTATTTTCGAATTTTTGGTCAATATTTTGTAATTTTTTATGACCCCCGACCTGTCAAAATTTGCAAAAAATGGGTTTGCAGAAAAGTGACAAGATCCCAGCACTGCTTAGCCCAAACTTTTGAAATTTTTACCCGATTTAAAAGTGGAATACCTCTCTGAATTTGTTGTTAAAATATCTATCTATCTGCATTATTGGTTTATTTTCGAATTTTTGGTCAATATTTTGTAATTTTTTATGACCCCCGACCTGTCAAAATTTGCAAAAAAATGGGTTTGCAGAAAAGTGACCAGATCCCAGCACTGCTTAGCCCATAACTTTTGAAATTTTTCCCCGACTTAAAAGTGGAATACCTCTCTGAATTTGTTATTCGAATATCTATCTAGCTGCATTATTGGTTTATTTTCGAATTTTTGGTCAATATTTTGTAGTTTTTTATGACCCCCGACCTGTCAAAATTTGCAAAAAATGGGTTTGTAGAAAAGTGACCAGATCCCAGCACTGCTTAGCCCATAACTTTTGAAATTTTTACCCGATCTAAAAGTGGAATACCTCTCTGAATTTGTTGTTAAAATATCTATCTAGCTGCATTATTGGTTTATTTTCGAATTTTTGGTCAATATTTTGTAATTTTTTATGACCCCCGACCTGTCAAAATTTGCAAAAAAATGGGTTTGCAGAAAAGTGACAAGATCCCAGCACTGCTTATCCCATAACTTTTGAAATTTTTACCCGATTTAAATGAGGAATGCCTCTCTGAATTTGTTATTAAAATATCTATCTAGCTACATCATTGGTTTATTTTCGAATTTTTGGTCAATGTTTCGTCATTTTTTATGACCCCCGACCTGTCAAAATTTGCAAAAAATGGGTTTGCAGAAAAGTGACCAGATCCCAGCACTGCTTAGCCCATAACTTTTGAAATGTTTACCCGATTTAAAAGTGGAATACCTCTCTGAATTTGTTATTAAAATATCTATCTAGCTGCATTATTGGTTTATTTTCGAATTTTTGGTCAATATTTTGTAATTTTTTATGACCCCCGACCTGTCAAAATTTGCAAAAAATGGGTTTGCAGAAAAGTGACCAGAACCCAGCACTGCTTAGCCCATAACTTTTGAAATTTTTACCCGATTTAAAAGTGGAATACCTCTCTGAATTTGCTATTAAAATATCTATCTAGCTGCATTATTGGTTTATTTTCGAATTTTTGGTCAATATTTTTTAATTTTTTATGACCCCCGACCTGTCAAAATTTGCAAAAAATGGGTTTGCAGAAAAGTGACAAGATCCCAGCACTGCTTAGCCCAAACTTTTGAAATTTTTACCCGATTTAAAAGTGGAATACCTCTCTGAATTTGTTGTTAAAATATCTATCTATCTGCATTATTGGTTTATTTTCGAATTTTTGGTCAATATTTTGTAATTTTTTATGACCCCCGACCTGTCAAAATTTGCAAAAAAATGGGTTTGCAGAAAAGTGACCAGATCCCAGCACTGCTTAGCCCATAACTTTTGAAATTTTTACCCGATTTAAAAGTGGAATGCCTCTCTGAATTTGTTATTAAAATATCTATCTAGCTACATCATTGGTTTATTTTCGAATTTTTGGTCAATGTTTCGTCATTTTTTATGACCCCCGACCTGTCAAAATTTGCAAAAAATGGGTTTGCAGAAAAGTGACAAGATCCCAGCACTGCTTAGCCCAAACTTTTGAAATTTTTACCCGATTTAAAAGTGGAATACCTCTCTGAATTTGTTATTAAAATATCTATCTAGCTGCATTATTGGTTTATTTTCGAATTTTTGGTCAATGTTTCGTCATTTTTTATGACCCCCGACCTGTCAAAATTTGCAAAAAAAATGGGTTTGCAGAAAAGTGACCAGAACCCAGCACGGCTTAGCCCATAACTTTTGAAATTTTTCCCCGACTTAAAAGTGGAATACCTCTCTGAATTTGTTATTCGAATATCTATCTAGCTGCATTATTGGTTTATTTTCGAATTTTTGGTCAATGTTTCATCATTTTTTATGACCCCCGACCTGTCAAAATTTGCAAAAAAAATGGGTTTGCAGAAAAGTGACCAGAACCCAGCACTGCTTAGCCCATAACTTTTGAAATTTTTACCCGATTTAAAAGTGGAATGCCTCTCTGAATTTGTTATTCGAATATCTATCTAGCTGCATTATTGGTTTATTTTCGAATTTTTGGTCAATATTTTGTAGTTTTTTATGACCCCCGACCTGTCAAAATTTGCAAAAAATGGGTTTGCAGAAAAGTGACCAGATCGCAGCACTGCTTATCCCAAACCTTTTGTAATTTTTACCCGATTTAAAAGTGGAATACCTCTCTGAATTTGCTATTAAAATATCTATCTAGCTGCATTATTGGTTTATTTTCGAATTTTTGGTCAATATTTTGTAATTTTTTATGACCCCCGACCTGTCAAAATTTGCAAAAAATGGGTTTGCAGAAAAGTGACAAGATCCCAGCACTGCTTAGCCCAAACTTTTGAAATTTTTACCCGATTTAAAAGTGGAATACCTCTCTGAATTTGTTATTAAAATATCTATCTAGCTGCATCATTGGTTTATTTTCGAATTTTTGGTCAATATTTTGTAATTTTTTATGACCCCCGACCTGTCAAAATTTGCAAAAAAAGGGTTTGCAGAAAAGTGACCAGATCCCAGCACTGCTTAGCCCATAACTTTTGAAATTTTTACCCGATTTAAAAGTGGAATACCTCTCTGAATTTGTTATTAAAATATCTATCTAGCTGCATTATTGGTTTATTTTCGAATTTTTGGTCAATATTTTGTAGTTTTTTATGACCCCCGACTTGTTAAAATTTGCAAAAAATGGGTTTGCAGAAAAGTGACCAGATCCCAGCACTGCTTATCCCAAACCTTTTGAAATTTTTACCCGATTTAAAAGTGGAATACCTCTCTGAATTTGTTATTCGAATATCTATCTAGCTGCATTATTGGTTTATTTTCGAATTTTTGGTCAATATTTTGTAATTTTTTATGACCCCCGACCTGTCAAAATTTGCAAAAAATGGGTTTGCAGAAAAGTGACCAGATCCCAGCACTGCTTAGCCCATAACTTTTGAAATTTTTACCCGATTTAAAAGTGGAATGCCTCTCTGAATTTGTTATTCGAATATCTATCTAGCTGCATTATTGGTTTATTTTCGAATTTTTGGTCAATATTTTGTAGTTTTTTATGACCCCCGACCTGTCAAAATTTGCAAAAAATGGGTTTGCAGAAAAGTGACCAGATCCCAGCACTGCTTAGCCCAAACTTTTGAAATTTTTACCCGATTTAAAAGTGGAATACCTCTCTGAATTTGTTGTTAAAATATCTATCTAGCTGCATTATTGGTTTATTTTCGAATTTTTGGTCAATATTTTGTAATTTTTTATGACCCCCGACCTGTCAAAATTTGCAAAAAAATGGGTTTGCAGAAAAGTGACCAGATCCCAGCACTGCTTATCCCATAACTTTTGAAATTTTTACCCGATTTAAAAGTGGAATACCTCTCCGAATTTGTTATTAAAATATCTATCTAGCTACATCATTGGTTTATTTTCGAATTTTTGGTCAATATTTTGTAGTTTTTTATGACCCCCGACTTGTTAAAATTTGCAAAAAATGGGTTTGCAGAAAAGTGACCAGATCGCAGCACTGCTTATCCCAAACCTTTTGTAATTTTTACCCGATTTAAAAGTGGAATACCTCTCTGAATTTGCTATTAAAATATCTATCTAGCTGCATTATTGGTTTATTTTCGAATTTTTGGTCAATATTTTGTAATTTTTTATGACCCCCGACCTGTCAAAATTTGCAAAAAATGGGTTTGCAGAAAAGTGACCAGATCCCAGCACTGCTTAGCCCAAACTTTTGAAATTTTTACCCGATTTAAAAGTGGAATACCTCTCTGAATTTGTTGTTAAAATATCTATCTAGCTACATCATTGGTTTATTTTCGAATTTTTGGTCAATATTTTTTAATTTTTTATGACCCCCGACCTGTCAAAATTTGCAAAAAATGGGTTTGCAGAAAAGTGACCAGATCCGAGCACTGCTTAGCCCATAACTTTTGAAATTTTTACCCGATTTAAAAGTGGAATACCTCTCTGAATTTGTTATTTAAATATCTATCTAGCTGCATCATTGGTTTATTTTCGAATTTTTGGTCAATATTTTGTAATTTTTTATGACCCCCGACCTGTCAAAATTTGCAAAAAATGGGTTTGCAGAAAAGAGACCAGATCTCAGCACTGCTTAACCTTTTGAAATGTTTACCCGATTTAAAAGTGGAATATCTCTCTGAATTTGTTATTAAAATATCTATCTAGCTGCATTATTGGTTTATTTTCGAATTTTTGGTCAATATTTTGTAATTTTTTATGACCCCCAACCTGTCAAAATTTGCAAAAAATGGGTTTGCAGAAAAGTGACAAGATCCCAGCACTGCTTAGCCCAAACTTTTGAAATTTTTAACCGATTTAAAAGTGGAATACCTCTCTGAATTTGTTGTTAAAATATCTATCTAGCTGCATTATTGGTTTATTTTCTAATTTTTGGTTGATATTTTGTAATTTTTTATGACCCCCGACCTGTCAAAATTTGCAAAAAATGGGTTTGCAGAAAAGTGACAAGATCCCAGCACTGCTTAGCCCAAACTTTTGAAATTTTTACCCGATTTAAAAGTGGAATACCTCTCTGAATTTGTTATTCGAATATCTATCTAGCTGCATTATTGGTTTATTTTCGAATTTTTGGTCAATATTTTGTAGTTTTTTATGACCCCCGACCTGTCAAAATTTGCAAAAAATGGGTTTGCAGAAAAGTGACCAGATCCCAGCACTGCTTAGCCCAAACTTTTGAAATTTTTACCCGATTTAAAAGTGGAATATCTCTCTGAATTTGTTATTAAAATATCTATCTAGCTGCATTATTGGTTTATTTTCGAATTTTTGGTCAATATTTTGTAGTTTTTTATGACCCCCGACTTGTTAAAATTTGCAAAAAATGGGTTTGCAGAAAAGTGACCAGATCCCAGCACTGCTTATCCCAAACCTTTTGAAATTTTTACCCGATTTAAAAGTGGAATACCTCTCTGAATTTGTTATTCGAATATCTATCTAGCTGCATTATTGGTTTATTTTCGAATTTTTGGTCAATATTTTGTATTTTTTATGACCCCCGACCTGTCAAAATTTGCAAAAAATGGGTTTGCAGAAAAGTGACCAGATCCCAGCACTGCTTAGCCCAAACTTTTGAAATTTTTACCCGATTTAAAAGTGGAATACCTCTCTGAATTTGTTGTTAAAATATCTATCTAGCTGCATTATTGGTTTATTTTCGAATTTTTGGTCAATATTTTGTAATTTTTTATGACCCCCGACCTGTCAAAATTTGCAAAAAATGGGTTTGCAGAAAAGTGACCAGATCCCAGCACTGCTTAGCCCAAACTTTTGAAATTTTTACCTGATTTAAAAGTGGTATACATCTCTGAATTTGTTGTTAAAATATCTATCTAGCTGCATTATTGGTTTATTTTCGAATTTTTGGTCAATATTTTGTAATTTTTTATGACCCCCGACCTGTCAAAATTTGCAAAAAATGGGTTTGCAGAAAAGTGACCAGATCCCAGCACTGCTTAGCCCAAACTTTTGAAATTTTTACCCGATTTAAAAGTGGAATACCTCTCTGAATTTGTTATTCGAATATCTATCTAGCTGCATTATTGGTTTATTTTCGAATTTTTGGTCAATATTTTGTAGTTTTTTATGACCCCCGACCTGTCAAAATTTGCAAAAAATGGGCTTGCAGAAAAGTGACCAGATCCCAGCACTGCTTAGCCCAAACTTTTGAAATTTTTACCCGATTTAAAAGTGGAATACCTCTCTGAATTTGTTATTCGAATATCTATCTAGCTGCATTATTGGTTTATTTTCGAATTTTTGGTCAATATTTTGTAGTTTTTTATGACCCCCGACCTGTCAAAATTTGCAAAAAATGGGTTTGCAGAAAAGTGACCAGATCCCAGCACTGCTTAGCCCAAACTTTTGAAATTTTTACCCGATTTAAAAGTGGAATACCTCTCTGAATTTGTTGTTAAAATATCTATCTATCTGCATTATTGGTTTATTTTCGAATTTTTGGTCAATATTTTGTAATTTTTTATGACCCCCGACCTGTCAAAATTTGCAAAAAAATGGGTTTGCAGAAAAGTGACCAGATCCCAGCACTGCTTAGCCCATAACTTTTGAAATTTTTACCCGATTTAAAAGTGGAATGCCTCTCTGAATTTGTTATTAAAATATCTATCTAGCTACATCATTGGTTTATTTTCGAATTTTTGGTCAATGTTTTGTAGTTTTTTATGACCCCCGACCTGTCAAAATTTGCAAAAAATGGGTTTGCAGAAAAGTGACAAGATCCCAGCACTGCTTAGCCCAAACTTTTGAAATTTTTACCCGATTTAAAAGTGGAATACCTCTCTGAATTTGTTGTTAAAATATCTATCTAGCTGCATTATTGGTTTATTTTCGAATTTTTGGTCAATATTTTGTAGTTTTTTATGACCCCCGACCTGTCAAAATTTGCAAAAAATGGGTTTGCAGAAAAGTGACCAGATCCCAGCACTGCTTAGCCCAAACTTTTGAAATTTTTACCCGATTTAAAAGTGGAATACCTCTCTGAATTTGTTGTTAAAATATCTATCTAGCTGCATTATTGGTTTATTTTCGAATTTTTGGTCAATATTTTGTAATTTTTTATGACCCCCGACCTGTCAAAATTTGCAAAAAAATGGGTTTGCAGAAAAGTGACCAGATCCCAGCACTGCTTATCCCATAACTTTTGAAATTTTTACCCGATTTAAAAGTGGAATACCTCTCTGAATTTGTTATTAAAATATCTATCTAGCTACATCATTGGTTTATTTTCGAATTTTTGGTCAATATTTTGTAGTTTTTTATGACCCCCGACCTGTCAAAATTTGCAAAAAATGGGTTTGCAGAAAAGTGACCAGATCGCAGCACTGCTTATCCCAAACCTTTTGTAATTTTTACCCGATTTAAAAGTGGAATACCTCTCTGAATTTGCTATTAAAATATCTATCAAGCTGCATTATTGGTTTATTTTCGAATTTTTGGTCAATATTTTTTAATTTTTTATGACCCCCGACCTGTCAAAATTTGCAAAAATTGGGTTTGCAGAAAAGTGACCAGATCCGAGCACTGCTTAGCCCATAACTTTTGAAATTTTTACCCGATTTAAAAGTGGAATACCTCTCTGAATTTGTTATTTAAATATCTATCTAGCTGCATCATTGGTTTATTTTCGAATTTTTGGTCAATATTTTGTAATTTTTTATGACCCCCGACCTGTCAAAATTTGCAAAAAATGGGTTTGCAGAAAAGAGACCAGATCCCAGCACTGCTTATCCCATAACTTTTGAAATTTTTACCCGATTTAAAAGTGGAATATCTCTCTGAATTTGTTATTAAAATATCTATCTAGCTGCATTATTGGTTTATTTTCGAATTTTTGGTCAATATTTTGTAATTTTTTATGACCCCCAACCTGTCAAAATTTGCAAAAAATGGGTTTGCAGAAAAGTGACAAGATCCCAGCACTGCTTAGCCCAAACTTTTGAAATTTTTAACCGATTTAAAAGTGGAATACCTCTCTGAATTTGTTATTCGAATATCTATCTAGCTGCATTATTGGTTTATTTTCGAATTTTTGGTCAATATTTTGTAATTTTTTATGACCCCCGACCTGTCAAAATTTGCAAAAAAATGGGTTTGCAGAAAAGTGACCAGATCCCAGCACTGCTTAGCCCATCTTTTGAAATTTTTACCCGATTTAAAAGTGGAATATCTCTCTGAATTTGTTATTAAAATATCTATCTAGCTGCATTATTGGTTTATTTTCGAATTTTTGGTCAATATTTTGTAGTTTTTTATGACCCCCGACTTGTTAAAATTTGCAAAAAATGGGTTTGCAGAAAAGTGACCAGATCCCAGCACTGCTTATCCCATAACTTTTGAAATTTTTACCCGATTTAAAAGTGGAATGCCTCTCTGAATTTGTTATTAAAATATCTATCTAGCTACATCATTGGTTTATTTTCGAATTTTTGGTCAATGTTTCGTCATTTTTTATGACCCCCGACCTGTCAAAATTTGCAAAAAATGGGTTTGCAGAAAAGTGACCAGATCCCAGCACTGCTTAGCCCAAACTTTTGAAATTTTTACCCGATTTAAAAGTGGAATACCTCTCTGAATTTGTTATTAAAATATCTATCTAGCTGCATTATTGGTTTATTTTCGAATTTTTGGTCAATATTTTGTAGTTTTTTATGACCCCCGACCTGTCAAAATTTGCAAAAAATGGGTTTGCAGAAAAGTGACCAGATCCCAGCACTGCTTAGCCCAAACTTTTGAAATTTTTACCCGATTTAAAAGTGGAATACCTCTCTGAATTTGTTATTCGAATATCTATCTAACTGCATTATTGGTTAATTTTCGAATTTTTGGTCAATATTTTGTAGTTTTTTATGACCCCCGACCTGTCAAAATTTGCAAAAAATGGGCTTGCAGAAAAGTGACCAGATCCCAGCACTGCTTAGCCCAAACTTTTGAAATTTTTACCCGATTTAAAAGTGGAATACCTCTCTGAATTTGTTATTCGAATATCTATCTAGCTACATCATTGGTTTATTTTCGAATTTTTGGTCAATGTTTCGTCATTTTTTATGACCCCCGACCTGTCAAAATTTGCAAAAAATGGGTTTGCAGAAAAGTGACCAGATCCCAGCACTGCTTGACCCAAACTTTTGAAATTTTTACCCGATTTAAAAGTGGAATACCTCTCTGAATTTGTTATTCGAATATCTATCTAGCTGCATTATTGGTTTATTTTCGAATTTTTGGTCAATATCTTGTAATTTTTTATGACCCCCGACCTGTCAAAATTTGCAAAAAATGGGTTCGCAGAAAAGTGACCAGAACCCAGCACTGCTTAGCCCATAACTTTTGAAATTTTTACCCGATTTAAAAGTGGAATACCTCTCTGAATTTGTTATTCGAATATCTATCTAGCTGCATTATTGGTTTATTTTCGAATTTTTGGTCAATATTTTGTAATTTTTTATGACCCCCGACCTGTCAAAATTTGCAAAAAAATGGGTTTGCAGAAAAGTGACCAGAACCCAGCACTGCTTAGCCCATAACTTTTGAAATTTTTACCCGATTTAAAAGTGGAATACCTCTCTGAATTTGTTATTAAAATATCTATCTAGCTGCATTATTAGTTTATTTTCGAATTTTTGGTCAATATTTTGTAATTTTTTATGACCCCCGACCTGTCAAAATTTGCAAAAAAATGGGTTTGCAGAAAAGTGACCAGATCCCAGCACTGCTTATCCCATAACTTTTGAAATTTTTACCCGATTTAAAAGTGGAATGCCTCTCTGAATTTGTTATTAAAATATCTATCTAGCTACATCATTGGTTTATTTTCGAATTTTTGGTCAATGTTTCGTCATTTTTTATGACCCCCGACCTGTCAAAATTTGCAAAAAATGGGTTTGCAGAAAAGTGACCAGATCCCAGCACTGCTTAGCCCATAACTTTTGAAATTTTTACCCGATTTAAAAGTGGAATACCTCTCTGAATTTGTTATTCGAATATCTATCTAGCTGCATTATTGGTTTATTTTCGAATTTTTGGTCAATATTTTGTAGTTTTTTATGACCCCCGACCTGTCAAAATTTGCAAAAAATGGGTTTGCAGAAAAGTGACCAGATCCCAGCACTGCTTAGCCCAAACTTTTGAAATTTTTACCCGATTTAAAAGTGGAATACCTCTCTGAATTTGTTGTTAAAATATCTATCTATCTGCATTATTGGTTTATTTTCGAATTTTTGGTCAATATTTTGTAATTTTTTATGACCCCCGACCTGTCAAAATTTGCAAAAAAATGGGTTTGCAGAAAAGTGACCAGATCCCAGCACTGCTTAGCCCATAACTTTTGAAATTTTTACCCGATTTAAAAGTGGAATGCCTCTCTGAATTTGTTATTAAAATATCTATCTAGCTACATCATTGGTTTATTTTCGAATTTTTGGTCAATGTTTCGTCATTTTTTATGACCCTCGACCTGTCAAAATTTGCAAAAAATGGGTTTGCAGAAAAGTGACCAGATCCCAGCACTGCTTAGCCCAAACTTTTGAAATTTTTACCCGATTTAAAAGTGGAATACCTCTCTGAATTTGTTATTAAAATATCTATCTAGCTGCATTATTGGTTTATTTTCGAATTTTTTGGTCAAAATTTTGTAATTTT
>NW_025064238.1:0-7315 GCF_018152265.1 Drosophila ficusphila
ACCAATGATGCAGGTAGATAGATATTTTAATAACAAATTCAGAGAGGTATTCCCCTTTTAAATCGGGTAAAAAAAAAATTCAAAAGTTATGGGCTAAACAGTTCTGGGATCCTGGTCAATTTTCTGCAAACCCATTTTTTGCAAATTTTGACAAGTCGGGGGTCATAAAAAATTACAAAATATTGACCAAAAATTCGAAAATAAACCAATAATGCAGCTAGATAGATATTTTAATAACAAATTCAGAGAGGGTATTCCACTTTTAAATCGGGTAAAAATTTCAAAAGTTTGGGCTAAGCAGTGCTGGGATCTGGTCACTTTTCTGCAAACCCATTTTTTGCAAATTTTGACAGGTCGGGGGTCATAAAAAACTACAAAATATTGACCAAAAATTCGAAAATAAACCAATAATGCAGCTAGATAGATATTCGAATAACAAATTCAGAGAGGTATTCCACTTTTAAATCGGGTAAAAATTTCAAAAGTTATGGGCTAAAAGCAGTTCTGGGATCTGGTCACTTTTCTGCAAACCCATTTTTTGCAAATTTTGACAAGTCGGGGGTCATAAAAAATTACAAAATATTGACCAAAAATTCGAAAATAAACCAATAATGCAGCTAGATAGATATTTTAACAACAAATTCAGAGAGGTATTCCACTTTTAAATCGGGTAAAAATTTCAAAAGTTTGGGCTAAGCAGTGCTGGGATCTGCTCACTTTTCTGCAAACCCATTTTTTGCAAATTTTGACAGGTCGGGGTCATAAAAAATGACGAAAAATTGACCAAAAATTCGAAAATAAACCAATGATGTAGCTAGATAGATATTTTAATAACAAATTCCGAGAGGCATTCCACTTTTAAATCGGGTAAAAATTTCAAAAGTTATGGGATAAGCAGTGCTGGGATCTGGTCACTTTTCTGCAAACCCATTTTTTTGCAAATTTTGACAGGTCGGGGGTCATAAAAAATTAAAAAATATTGACCAAAAATTCGAAAATAAACCAATAATGCAGCTAGATAGATATTTTAACAACAAATTCAGAGAGGTATTCCACTTTTAAATCGGGTAAAAATTTCAAAAGTTTGGGCTAAGCAGTGCTGGGTTCTGGTCACTTTTCTGCAAACCCATTTTTTGCAAATTTTGACAGGTCGGGGGTCATACAAAATTAAAAATATTGACCAAAAATTCGAAAATAAACCAATAATGCAGCTAGATAGATATTTTAATAGCAAATTCAGAGAGGCATTCCACTTTTAAATCGGGTAAAAATTTCAAAAGTTATGGGCTAAGCAGTGCTGGGATCTGGTCACTTTTCTGCAAACCCATTTTTTGCAAATTTTGACAGGTCGGGGGTCATAAAAAATTACAAAATATTGACCAAAAATTCGAAAATAAACCAATAATGCAGCTAGATAGATATTTTAACAACAAATTCAGAGAGGTATTCCACTTTTAAATCGGGTAAAAATTTCAAAAGTTTGGGCTAAGCAGTGCTGGGATCTGGTCACTTTTCTGCAAACCCATTTTTTGCAAATTTTGACAGGTCGGGGGTCATAAAAAATGACGAAACATTGACCAAAAATTCGAAAATAAACCAATGATGTAGCTATATAGATATTTTAATAACAAATTCAGAGAGGTATTCCACTTTTAAATCGGGTAAAAATTTCAAAAGTTTGGGCTAAGCAGTGCTGGGATCTGGTCACTTTATTTTCTGCAAATTTTGACAGGTCGGGGGTCATAAAAAACTACAAAATATTGACCAAAACTTCGAAAATAAACCAATAATGCAGCTAGATAGATATTTTAACAACAAATTCAGAGAGGTATTCCACTTTTAAATCGGGTAAAAATTTCAAAAGTTATGAGCTAAGCAGTGCTGGGATCTGGTCACTTTTCTGCAAACCCATTTTTTGCAAATTTTGACAGGTCGGGGGTCATAAAAATTACAAAATATTGACCAAAAATTCGAAAATAAACCAATAATGCAGCTAGATAGATATTTTAACAACAAATTCAGAGAGGTATTCCACTTTTAAATCGGGTAAAAATTTCAAAAGTTTGGGCTAAGCAGTGCTGGGATCTGGTCACTTTTCTGCAAACCCATTTTTGCAAATTTTGACAGGTCGGGGGTCATAAAAAATGACGAAACATTGACCAAAAATTCGAAAATAAACCAATGATGTAGCTATATAGATATTTTAATAACAAATTCAGAGAGGTATTCCACTTTTAAATCGGGTAAAAATTTCAAAAGTTTGGGCTAAGCAGTGCTGGGATCTGGTCACTTTATTTTCTGCAAATTTTGACAGGTCGGGGGTCATAAAAAACTACAAAATATTGACCAAAACTTCGAAAATAAACCAATAATGCAGCTAGATAGATATTTTAATAACAAATTCAGAGAGGTATTCCACTTTTTAAATCGGGTAAAAATTTCAAAAGTTATGAGCTAAGCAGTGCTGGGATCTGGTCACTTTTCTGCAAACCCATTTTTTGCAAATTTTGACAGGTCGGGGGTCATAAAAAATGACGAAACATTGACCAAAAATTCGAAAATAAACCAATGATGTAGCTATATAGATATTTTAATAACAAATTCAGAGAGGTATTCCACTTTTAAATCGGGTAAAAATTTCAAAAGTTTGGGCTAAGCAGTGCTGGGATCTGGTCACTTTATTTTCTGCAAATTTTGACAGGTCGGGGGTCATAAAAAACTACAAAATATTGACCAAAACTTCGAAAATAAACCAATAATGCAGCTAGATAGATATTTTAACAACAAATTCAGAGAGGTATTCCACTTTTAAATCGGGTAAAAATTTCAAAAGTTATGGGCTAAGCAGTGCTGGGATCTGGTCACTTTTCTGCAAACCCATTTTTTGCAAATTTTGACAGGTCGGGGGTCATAAAAAACTACAAAATATTGACCAAAACTTCGAAAATAAACCAATAATGCAGCTAGATAGATATTCGAATAACAAATTCAGAGAGGTATTCCACTTTTAAATCGGGTAAAAATTTCAAAAGTTTGGGCTAAGCAGTGCTGGGATCTTGTCACTTTTCTGCAAACCCATTTTTTTGCAAATTTTGACAGGTCGGGGGTCATAAAAAATTACAAAATAATGACCAAAAATTCGAAAATAAACCAATAATGCAGCTAGATAGATATTTTAACAACAAATTCAGAGAGGTATTCCACTTTTAAATCGGGTAAAAATTTCAAAAGTTATGGGCTAAGCAGTGCTGGGATCTGGTCACTTTTCTGCAAACCCATTTTTTGCAAATTTTGACAGGTCGGGGGTCATAAAAAATTACAAAATATTGACCAAAAATTCGAAAATAAACCAATAATGCAGCTAGATAGATATTTTAACAACAAATTCAGAGAGGTATTCCACTTTTAAATCGGGTAAAAATTTCAAAAGTTTGGGCTAAGCAGTGCTGGGATCTGGTCACTTTTCTGCAAACCCATTTTTTGCAAATTTTGACAGGTCGGGGGTCATAAAAAACTACAAAATATTGACCAAAAATTCGAAAATAAACCAATAATGCAGCTAGATAGATATTCGAATACCAAATTCAAAGAGGTATTCCACTTTTAAATCGGGTAAAAATTTCAAAAGTTTGGGCTAAGCAGTGCTGGGATCTGGTCACTTTTCTGCAAACCCATTTTTTGCAAATTTTGACAGGTCGGGGGTCATAAAAAATTACAAAATATTGACCAAAAATTCGAAAATAAACCAATAATGCAGCTAGATAGATATTCGAATAACAAATTCAGAGAGGTATTCCACTTTTAAATCGGGTAAAAATTTCAAAAGTTTGGGCTAAGCAGTGCTGGGATCTTGTCACTTTTCTGCAAACCCATTTTTTGCAAATTTTGACAGGTCGGGGGTCATAAAAAATGACGAAACATTGACCAAAAATTCGAAAATAAACCAATGATGTAGCTAGATAGATATTTTAATAACAAATTCAGAGAGGTATTCCACTTTTAAATCGGGTAAAAATTTCAAAAGTTATGGGATAAGCAGTGCTGGGATCTGGTCACTTTTCTGCAAACCCATTTTTTTGCAAATTTTGACAGGTCGGGGGTCATAAAAAATTACAAAATATTGACCAAAAATTCGAAAATAAACCAATAATGCAGCTAGATAGATATTCGAATAACAAATTCAGAGAGGTATTCCACTTTTAAATCGGGTAAAAATTTCAAAAGTTTGGGCTAAGCAGTGCTGGGATCTGGTCACTTTTCTGCAAACCCATTTTTGCAAATTTTGACAGGTCGGGGGTCATAAAAAATGACGAAACATTGACCAAAAATTCGAAAATAAACCAATGATGTAGCTAGATAGATATTTTAATAACAAATTCAGAGAGGTATTCCACTTTTAAATCGGGTAAAAATTTCAAAAGTTTGGGCTAAGCAGTGCTGGGATCTGGTCACTTTCTGCAAACCCATTTTTGCAAATTTTGACAGGTCGGGGGTCATAAAAAACTACAAAATATTGACCAAAAATTCGAAAATAAACCAATAATGCAGCTAGATAGATATTTTAATAGCAAATTCAGAGAGGTATTCCACTTTTAAATCGGGTAAAAATTTCAAAAAGGTTTGGGCTAAGCAGTGCTGGGATCTGGTCACTTTTCTGCAAACCCATTTTTTGCAAATTTTGACAGGTCGGGGGTCATAAAAAATTAAAAAATATTGACCAAAAATTCGAAAATAAACCAATAATGCAGCTAGATAGATATTTTAACAACAAATTCAGAGAGGTATTCCACTTTTAAATCGGGTAAAAATTTCAAAAGTTTGGGCTAAGCAGTGGTGGGATCTGGTCACTTTTCTGCAAACCCATTTTTTGCAAATTTTGACAGGTCGGGGGTCATAAAAAATTACAAAATATTGACCAAAAAATTCGAAAATAAACCAATGATGCAGCTAGATAGATATTTTAACAACAAATTCAGAGAGGTATTCCACTTTTAAATCGGGTAAAAATTTCAAAAGTTTGGGCTAAGCAGTGCTTGGATCTGGTCACTTTATTTTTTGCAAATTTTGACAGGTCGGGGGTCATAAAAAACTACAAAATATTGACCAAAACTTCGAAAATAAACCAATAATGCAGCTAGATAGATATTCGAATAACAAATTCAGAGAGGTATTCCACTTTTTAAATCGGGTAAAAATTTCAAAAGTTATGGGCTAAGCAGTGCTGGGATCTTGTCACTTTTCTGCAAACCCATTTTTTGCTAATTTTGACAGGTCGGGGGTCATAAAAAATTACAAAATATTGACCAAAAATTCGAAAATAAACCAATAATGCAGCTAGATAGATATTTTAACAACAAATTCAGAGAGGTATTCCACTTTTAAATCGGGTAAAAATTTCAAAAGTTATGAGCTAAGCAGTGCTGGGATCTGGTCACTTTTCTGCAAACCCATTTTTTGCAAATTTTGACAGGTCGGGGGTCATAAAAAATTAAAAAATATTGACCAAAAAATTCGAAAATAAACCAATAATGCAGCTAGATAGATATTTTAACAACAAATTCAGAGAGGTATTCCACTTTTAAATCGGGTAAAAATTTCAAAAGTTTGGGCTAAGCAGTGCTGGGATCTTGTCACTTTTCTGCAAACCCATTTTTTGCAAATTTTGACAGGTCGGGGGTCATAAAAAATTACAAAATATTGACCAAAAATTCGAAAATAAACCAATAATGCAGCTAGATAGATATTTTAACAACAAATTCAGAGAGGTATTCCACTTTTAAATCGGGTAAAAATTTCAAAAGTTATGGGCTAAGCAGTGCTGGGATCTGGTCACTTTTCTGCAAACCCATTTTTTGCAAATTTTGACAGGTCGGGGGTCATAAAAACTACAAAATATTGACCAAAAATTCGAAAATAAACCAATAATGCAGCTAGATAGATATTTTAATACCAAATTCAGAGAGGTATTCCACTTTTAAATCGGGTAAAAATTTCAAAAGGTTTGGGATAAGCAGTGCTGGGATCTGGTCACTTTTCTGCAAACCCATTTTTTGCAAATTTTAACAAGTCGGGGGTCATAAAAAATGACGAAACATTGACCAAAAATTCGAAAATAAACCAATAATGCAGCTAGATAGATATTTTAATACCAAATTCAGAGAGGTATTCCACTTTTAAATCGGGTAAAAATTTCAAAAGGTTTGGGATAAGCAGTGGTGGGATCTGGTCACTTTTTCTGCAAACCCATTTTTTGCAAATTTTGACAGGTCGGGGGTCATAAAAAATTACAAAATATTGACCAAAAATTCGAAAAATAAACCAATGATGCAGCTAGATAGATATTTTAACAACAAATTCAGAGAGGTATTCCACTTTTAAATCGGGTAAAAATTTCAAAAGTTTGGGCTAAGCAGTGCTTGGATCTGGTCACTTTATTTTTTGCAAATTTTGACAGGTCGGGGGTCATAAAAAACTACAAAATATTGACCAAAACTTCGAAAATAAACCAATAATGCAGCTAGATAGATATTCGAATAACAAATTCAGAGAGGTATTCCACTTTTAAATCGGGTAAAAATTTCAAAAGTTATGGGCTAAGCAGTGCTGGGATCTTGTCACTTTTCTGCAAACCCATTTTTTGCTAATTTTGACAGGTCGGGGGTCATAAAAAATTACAAAATATTGACCAAAAATTCGAAAATAAACCAATAATGCAGCTAGATAGATATTTTAACAACAAATTCAGAGAGGTATTCCACTTTTAAATCGGGTAAAAATTTCAAAAAGTTATGAGCTAAGCAGTGCTGGGATCTGGTCACTTTTCTGCAAACCCATTTTTGCAAATTTTGACAGGTCGGGGGTCATAAAAAATTAAAAAATATTGACCAAAAATTCGAAAATAAACCAATAATGCAGCTAGATAGATATTTTAACAACAAATTCAGAGAGGTATTCCACTTTTAAATCGGGGCAAAAATTTCAAAAGTTTGGGCTAAGCAGTGCTGGATCTTGTCACTTTTCTGCAAACCCATTTTTTGCAAATTTTGACAGGTCGGGGGTCATAAAAAATTACAAAATATTGACCAAAAATTCGAAAATAAACCAATAATGCAGCTAGATAGATATTTTAACAACAAATTCAGAGAGGTATTCCACTTTTAAATCGGGTGAAAATTTCAAAGTTATGGGCTAAGCAGTGCTGGGATCTGGTCACTTTTCTGCAAACCCATTTTTTGCAAATTTTGACAGGTCGGGGGTCATAAAAAACTACAAAATATTGACCAAAAATTCGAAAATAAACCAATAATGCAGCTAG